>NW_017535363.1:65034-70677 GCF_001853355.1 Bactrocera latifrons
AATTAAAAAAAAAAATTAATTATGAAAACTTTTAAAAAAGTTTGAAAGTTTCTTAAATTTTTTATAATAGCCTATTTCAAAAAAGGTTGACGATTTTATAAGTGATTTGTTTTTTCATTTAAAAATTTGAAAAGTTTGAATATTTCTTCAAAAATTTGTTTTCAAAAGCATTTTCAAAAAAGATTAGCAATTTTTAAGCGATTTGTTTTACTTTCATGTTTTGAAAATTTTTAACAAATGTTTATAAATGACTTCAAATATTTTTTTAAAGTGGATCTTTTCAGAAAAAGTTGATAAATTTAGTTAAATTTTTTTTTTAACAATTTTTCGGGTAATTTCAAACAACTTATAACTTTTTTAGTGATTTTTTGGAAGTTTTTTTCTTCAAAAACTATTTGAATATTTTTAATTCAATTTTTTTTACTTACTTGAAAAAATCTTTTCTTTTCTTTTTTTATAAATTTGAGAAATTTATTTTTTTGAACATTTTTTTTTAAATTTTTTCTGCATTTTTTCAAAAAACTTTGGAAACTTTTCTAACTTTTTTTACAACAAATTGTTTATAATCCTATGTGTAGTTTAAATTGTTTTCGATTCCTGGACCGACTAACATCTTAAATAGCAGTACGCTCGGTAGAATTTTTGAGCGTCTATAATATATGTATATACATACATATACATATTTATAATCATATAAAAAATAAACAAAAAAAATTTCGTGGGTACCTCCCTACATTTGTTAGATAATAAGAAAAATGACGACAGTTTCATTCCATTTCTTTTTTAGAGTGCGTTTGATAGAGGAACATATTATTGCGTGATGTCATGAATGAAATTAGGAAACGTGTTTCTATTTCTATCTGTTGTCTCTAGATTTTGATAAGTTTTTTAATCATAATAACAAATAAGAAATTCCAAATGCCTCAATCCTTTGAATTCTAAATTTTGTTTGTTTGTAATTCGTTCAAGCATAAAATGAAACACTTTTTGTCCTAATCGTTTTAGCTGTCACATTAAACTGTAATTTCTGTGCTTTTCAATATACTGAAGCATCCCAACTGTTCTCAACGTATCTCGGCAACAATTAAAACTGTCGCAATTATATACCCTCACCAATAATTGTCTAACAAAAACTAATCTAAATAACAACAAAATATTATATTGGCAAAACGCGACAATATTCTCCTGCCCGCCAGCAGAATATGCTTTCAGTTAAGATTTGTCCGCAGCGCACAACATTGATTTTCTATTCTGGTTAAATGGCCAGATGTCGTAAAAATAAATTAAAGCGTAGCAAATCGTTGAACGAATCCAATTAGTGGCAGTTGAAAGTGTCGCAGCGAATATGGTTGCGTGCCACCGGCGACTGGCCGCTGATTTGGCATGCAGCACACACTCCTATGCACCTCTGCAGCGCCAGCTGGCCGCCCGCGCCCGCCATGTCGCTCGGTCTGTCAACAATTAAATCCAGTTTGTTGTGTGACGTAATGTGACACTGTTGCTGCGGCGGCTACTGCCAACTGCCCACCGGCAAATCAACTTAGTCGCGCATTATTGCTGCACACGCATACAAACATACATACATGGTGGCAGGTCTACAGAGGTGGTGTTGTAGACCCAACAGCGCACAAACGCTTTTCAGCTAATTGCTTTTTGCAATATTTGGTATTCGCTTAGACGAGTATTGGTTATTTCTATTTGCTTTGATTTGCAAATTGCAATGCTATTTTCGCCACAAAAACAACCGGTTTTAGTTCTCAGATTTTTTTTGCATATTTACACCCTGAATGGTGCAAATGCAAGTGACCGTCCTTATATATGCGAATTAGTTATCTCAATTTTTGAGATATCGTTATGAAAGTTTGCACACATAGTTTTTACCTCTAGAGACTACTTATTTGTCAGAACCGCCGATATTGGCTCACTATAGCACATAGCTGCCATACAAACTGATCGTCCGAATCAAGTTTTTATATGGAAAACTTTTTTATTTGAAAAGATATCTTCATGAAATTTCGTGTGGATTATTATTGTTACTCTGCGATGCAATTTTCGATGCTTTTGTTCAGATCGACCAACTATAGCTTATAGCTGCCATACAAACTAACTAGTCAAAATTAAGTCCTTTTATGGAAAAGTTTTTTATTTCACAAGATATCTTCACAAAACTTCGCATGAAGTATTCTCCAAGATAGCGTCACTATCTTCAAAGAAAGTGTTCAGATCAGAACACTATAGCATATAGCTGACATACAAAGCGATCAATCAGTACCAAGATCTTGTATGGCAAACTGTTTTAATTGACAAGATATCTGTACAAAATTTGCCACAGATCATTATTTTAAGCAGCGCTAAAACCGCCGTGCAGATCGGACCACTGTAGTATATAGCTGTCATACAAACTGACCGTTCAAAATCAAGTCAAGGATTTTTACACCCTTTTATGCTATAAGAATTAGACCCGTGAAGTGTATTATAGCCTTATTATAGCCGAAGTTAACCTTTTTTCTTGTTCTTACTTTATTTTTGTTGTTGTATGCAAACAAACAAGGTTGCAGCTTGATTGATTTGGCGTTTATCAGGTCTGCATACACATTGTGCAACGTGATTTCTAGATTAACATGAATTTATATATACATATACGTACACATATACATATACACACATACGTATATATGTATATAGATTCTAGTACACAAATGTTTTAGAATCAAATATGTATTCCATATATGGCTCTGTATGTTTGCACATAATTCTATTAGCTTTCGCATTTCAGTCTGGCATTTTGCTGTGCTGAATAATAAATACTACCGACAGCAGGTTTTCAGTCATTGTTATTCTTGTTGTGTTTATTATTATTATTATTATTATTTTTTCATTTATAAACTTACGGAACAATATTTGTTTAATTCATGCGCCGTTTATTTGTTGGCTTTAATTCAGCTTTTGCTAATCACTATGTAGATTTGCACAGTCAGGCAACGCCGAATGATAGATAGAAAATGTTTCCTTTGAAAATTTGTTGTTGTTTCGCTTTAATTTTTACTAAATCTTTATAAACTTTTGTATTCTAATCATTTGCGTTGTAGTTGTAAAAAGCTTTGCTTCCTTGTAATGACTTTCGTTAATGAATTAAGACTGATGTGTGGCTGAATGAGGCGCTTATAAACATACAAACATAGCTACTACATTATATATATGTACATAAATGCTTATATGTATATAATGTATACACCAATATTTATGTATGTACGTATGTATGTCTGTTACTTAGTTGACTTATTACTCAAGCGATTTAACAACGTTTCCGTGTTCGTAAATAACAATAAAAAATGATGTTCACGTTTAGTATTTGCTCTTGCCATACACATGTGCGATGTACATATGCAAGTATATATGTAAGTATCTGTTTGTGTATGCCGGTAAGTGAAAAAGCGTGAAGTTATGCAATAAGTTTGCCTGCTTATCCCACATTACATATGCATTAAAATACTTTTACTCAGCAGGCAAAGTGAGTGTATGCGAAATGTGTGTATGCGTATGTGTGCAGCGCCAAACAGCGCTTTCTTTGACTTATTTTCGTGCATATTTTTGCATTTAATACATTTCAATGGCATTAGTTCGGATAAAACTTTGCAAGAATTCGCTATTTAGGCGCTTTTAAGCTTTGTAAGGGGAGCAAAAGAAGAAGAATTTACTTAGACGTAAAGTGAAAATCTTAAAAAAGTAAAAGAAGAAGAATTGACTTAGATGTAAAGTGGAAATCTCACAATATTTATACAAATTTATATATATTATTACAAATTTTTATAGAGTCCCAAAATGAAAAACATTTCTATAGAAAAGGTGATTATTTAGGTAAAACATATTTTTGAAACTTAAAATTTCGTAAATAAATGTGTCCCAAAAAAGTAAAAAAATCCAAAAAATTGATAACTGTCCCAAAAAATTTTTACTTAGAAGTAAAGTGAAAATATTATAATTTGTAGTAATAGTGGTCTAGATATTTTTTTGTAATTTGTCCCAAAAATTGATGTGTCCTAAAATTTTAAAATTTGTGTAAATCTGAAAATGTTTAGTTAAATATGTATGTATGTAAGTTCACATAATGCTTTCTTTTAATGTATCCCAAAAGGTTTATGTGACCAAAAGTTAAAAATTCCTTTCAAACAAGTTATCGTTTGTTTTGAATAAGTTTAAAAACTTTAAGTTTTAAAAATAAATATGCCACAAAAAATTAAATTTGTCCCAAAAAGTGAAAAAATATACATATTTATAAATGAAGAAAAAATATTAGGATAATTTTACTTAAAATATTTTGTCACAAAAATTTTTGTGCCAAGTAAAATTGTCCCAGAATATAAAAAGTGAAAATTTTGTTAACATAAATTGTCCCAAAATTATTTTGTGCCAAAATAAGTATGTCTCAAGAAATTAAAATTGTCCCAAAAAGTAGAAAATATATATATACCTAAGTTTATATGAAGGCAAAATATTACAACAATTTACTTAAAAGATTTTGTCCCAAAAATTTTAGTGCCAAGTAAAATTGTTTCAAAGTATTAAAGTGAAAATTTAGTTGACGAAAATTGTCGAAAAAAATTTATGTACATATTTTTGGAGATTTTTAAGAGGTATCCAAATTTTCTCAATATACGGGCGCCTGAGACAAAGATTTTTATTTATATAACCAAAAGCATAAAAGATTAAATGTCGATGGCATAAAGATAATATTATCTATAACCTGGTCTTAGAAATCACTTTTTCATATTTAAATAATAATACAAGATTAGCTTCAAGCTAAAAAGATATCTAAGTTAAAGTTGCAATTCAAAAGTAAATCAAAAGTGCTCAAAAGTTTATAATCCACCGAGAAATCAGTATTAATGACTGATAATAAATATATAGCAAGCCATAATTAACTTTATTTTATTTATTGAGTAATTTATTGCGGACAGTCTGCCTTAAAAATTCCGCTATATTAACGATAAATCATTTTCGGTAGTAGTAGCTTATCAATAAGTAGAAATTTATAAGCACGATCGACCATGAGCACGTGATATATGACATTATGTATTAACTGCTGGTTTGATACTTATTCGATATAAATACAAATATACATATTCTGGGGTAATAAACAAATCACTGTTGTTAAAAATTTACGAGCAAAACCGCCCATTTAGGGGAGATAAAAGCAATTAATAATTGTTACTGCGTCGCCTCACTGTCTGAACGTAGTATAAATTGAGTTAAACGGCCAAACATAATAAGCGCTCAATTATTTAGATTTATTTAATTTAAATTTGTTTTCCAAACAAACTGCCGTTAATTAATTTCTCAAAGTAAAATGATTGATGATTTTAATTGCGGTTTTTAATTTGCAAAAATACAATAATTAAAGCGGCACAAATTAATTCTAATTATTTAGGAGAAAACTATTAACCAAAAGGCCAAGCGGCACAAAATTCATTAATGAGTCGGGGTTAAATGCAGGCGCTCGCAGAATTTATGCCACTTTCGCTCAATTAGTGCGCGTAGTGTGAGTCGAAATGGGCATAAAATAGAAAGAAAAAATGAAAAATATTTTTGAAATTTTTTACGAATAATTTTCGAATTCTCCGTTATTTTTCAAATAATATTTTT
>NW_017535363.1:70937-73321 GCF_001853355.1 Bactrocera latifrons
TTTAATAAAGATGTTTTCAAGCATATTTTCAAATAATTGTTATGATAAAATTTCATTCAAAATTTAAAATTGTTTAACATTTTTGAAATGTTTTTAGAGAATTTTCAATATTTTTTTCTATTTTAAACAATAGTTTTCCAATAAATTTAAAATGAAATAAATAATAAAAAACTTTTTCGAAATAAAAGGAAATTTTTAAACGTTTTAAAATAATTTTTGATGAAGGCATTTTTCAAATAAATTTTATGAAAAACTTCTTTAAAAATCTGAAAAAATTGTTATGATTTTTTTTTTGTTAATTTTCGATTTTTTTTTTTGATTTTTTAAATACTATTTTTTCCAATAAATTTAAAATAAATAAAAGTTTCCTTAATTTCTTTTTCCAAGTAAATGGTCTTTTAAATTGTTTACGAAAAATTTTTTCATACAGACATTTTTCGAACATATTATGAAATAATTTTTCATAAAAAAATATTTATAAAATTTATTTCAAATATTTTTTCATCAGAAAAGTAAATGTTTTTTACACTGCTGCATAGTGTTACCATATTTACATATATTTAAAAACCAAATTTTGTCGCTGACCTTCTTTATTTTCTGAAATAATTACTGAGTAAATTACAGCCCTAAGCTAATTGAGGGGCAAGCGTGCAATTATTAAGCGTGGAGCTCACCAAAAATTGCTTGAGGCAACAAAGCAGAATTAAGAAAATATGTTTTGAGTAAATAAAAGAGCAAGCATTTGCTTAAATATTTAAATATATATTTCGTGGGCTGCCCAACCTGCGCGTTTAATGATTGCTTGAGCAACGTCGCGCTTTATTTGAGCGCATAAATTATATAATTGCTTGGAACTAAAGAGCTAAGCTATTTGAAAATTCAAGCGTTGACTTTAAAAAGCCTTAGAAAAATTATGGCAAAATTTAAAATGAACTAAAATATATATTTAACTAAAAATAATAGTAATTTTTATGCTTGAAAGATATAAATTAAAAGTGAAGTTCAAGGCCAGTGTTGCTTTGCCGAGTAATTAAAAATAATTGTAATTATTTAGTACATGTCTTTTTTGTATTGTTTATTGCATTTTATATACATATTTTGTATTTATTTTATTTTTAATAAATTTTTACCAAAATTTTTATTATTTTTTAACCAAACTGTCTTTCACATTTTTTAATAAAATTTTGAAGATTTTTATACCACAGCCATTATTATTATATTTTCTATTATGTTTTATAATTATTTTTCAGTTTTCTTACTGTCAATTAGCTTGCATACCCTAAATCTCTCAAACTTCTGTTAATTCTAAAAGTAAAATGTGCGCACATGAACTGTGTGAGAGATGAACTAATTTTCACATAAAGATTGACATTAGCAGCACTTGTTGTGGACATAATTAATTGCGCTAATTAGCTGTGTAAGGCTGTTACTTGATATATAGTACACATATATTTATTTATTAGACTATTTTGTTAGCAGCGACAAACTGTTTAAACTTTATTATAAAAGCTTTTATTTGCTCTCTTTTCAGGTGCTAATTTTCACTTTGCTACTACATTATTGGGAACGGGAACTTAGTTCGTGGTAAGTTTGTGAAAATTTTTTGTTTTTCAAACAATAAACAACAAATTAAAAGTTTTCGAAATTTTATTTTAATTTTTAGATAATTAATTGTTAGGAATTTTGTGATCGGAATATATTTTCATAAACTTTTTTTTTAATTATTAATGAAAAAATGCTTTTGAATTTTTTATTGTCAAATTTTTTTTGAAATTTTGGAATATATATTTATTTTTCGATAAAAAAATAAACAGCTTTTTTGGTTTTTTTGCAATTTATTTCGAAAGTTATTTATAATTTTTTGTTTTTATAATAATTTTTAAATGAAAAATGTTTTTAAAATTTATTTCGAATAAGCTTTTTATCAAATTTAAAAGTAAATAGTATTTTTAGATGTATTTTGAAAATTTATAATACGAATAGTTTTTAGAGTAATTTTGAACGAAAAAATGGCTTTGCAATTAAGGTATATCGCATAATTTTTTAAAAAATTTTAATTCAAAAACGCTTTTGATATTTACTTCGAATATTCTCTTTCGATTTTATTCATTTTTTAACAGTATTTAAAATAAGTAAATATTTTTAGATTTAATTAAAATTTTTTTTCAAATTAACAGTTCTTCAAATATTTTTTAATGAGAACGTGTTTTTGCAATCGCATAATTTGTAACAACTTTTTCGAATGTTTATTTGTTCAGTTTTTGATGAACTTCAAATAAATTTTTGACGGAAAATTTTTCTTGCGGTCTAGTAAATTTAAAGAAAACATTTTTGAGGTTTATTTCCAATGCTCGTAGTTCTGTGTTTTCATATTTTTCAATTTT
>NW_017535363.1:74336-90602 GCF_001853355.1 Bactrocera latifrons
TTAAATTGTGTCTTGTGTCTTTCGAATTTATTTCGAATAAAATTAAATAGAAAATTGTTTTGTTTTTATATACAAATTTTAAACGTTCTTCGAAAAAGAGAATTTTTTGTATAAAAGGGAGATTGTATTACAAATTTCTCCGCTAATGCTTTATAAAACGGACAAACATATACATATACATATATATCTGTCTTTTTTATGTTCTGCACTGTTTTGCATCCCCCTTGTGGAAATTACAACGGCGCTTATTTTTAGAAAATAGCAGAACTTAGTTTTTAGCTGCAACTGTTTGCGCATGTATATGTGCTTAAATTGTAAGCGTAGCTAAAACGCTCTATAAATACAGCAGCAAGTGTAAATAATTGTAGGCGCTGGGAAATGTGTGCTATTTAACGTGGAATTACGGTTAAAAATAACAAATAAGCGCTGTCACACACATACATACATCTATTGTGCTATCTATATGCACATATCTATGCATGTATGTATGTGTAGGAACACACCTGCAGCTAATGGGAACGAGGACATAAAAAGCACTTTCTTGCCTACGTCATTATCAGCATTTCTATTTTGTTTCCTTACTCATTGCACATTATAAGCATTTGCTGTCTCTTACACACACAAACACATACAAAATAATTTATGCTGCGCTTATTTCTAGTTACTCATACGACATGCGCACCCGCCAATGCAAATAGCCGCATATAAATATATAGTATATAAAAAGTATCGCAATTGACAACGCAATGAACTCATGCAACTGTTTAAATATTTAGCGTATACAAGTGTGTTGTTGTTGTTTACATGCTTTGGTGTATTTACATATACTTATGTATACGTACATATATGAGCAAAACATAGTAAGACTTTAAGCATAATTGTAAAATTCTTAATTTATTCATCAAAATCTATGACGCTTCCCCCAAATTAGTGTCCTTTGGCTTAAATACACTCGTACTAACGCTTTTTCTAGTCCTCGAAGACAAGTTTTTGGAGACAATTTCCGAAAAAAATAGTAATTTTAAAATAATCCCCAAATAATCCTTCAAAATAGTTTTCACTGATCCCTTCGGCATTTCGAACGATGTCAGTTGGCACAGTTATCACTGACATTGATACCAACCCTGAAAATAAAAAATACCGAGGAAAGGGTTTACGCGCGAAATTTAAATTATCCTATTCAAATGAAGTCTTACTATTTTCTGCCCACAGGCGCTAGCAACCACACCATTGTCAGTCATTGCTCTGCAAATTGCTCAAATGTCGTAAACACGTGCCAACTGCACGTTGTTTATTTACAATTTACAACAACAACAATGACTCATATCACCTTGCATCTAATATGCATACATTTATTTGTTGTACTCATTTGTTGCTGACTTGGAAGTGGGTTTATTGTTTCACCATGTGGCTTGTGGTTTCGCGTGTGTGTGTGTGGGTGCGCGTGATTTTCGAATTTTCTCTTCACGTGTCGTGATTAATGAATATATATATTTATATAAATATTTTATTGACGCAAATGTGATTTGCCTCATGGATTATTTGGTCATTATCACAGAGTTGTCAATTGCACTTAAGCATACTGTCGCAGCTGTCAGGACTCACTGTCAGCTACTGTCAAGCTGTGAGTTGCTGACTTCTGTCTTAACACAGCGGCGGTAAGAAATGTATGTAAATCGATGTAACGGCATAATAAATGGCCGCATATCCTGCTGTTATATCGAATTTGTATCGAACGCCCGCCTCCAGTTGGGTGTCAGCGCATGCATGATATATTATCGCATTTAATATGCAACAATTCGCTAACGCTTGACTTACTTTAATTTTAGCCAATGTACTTAAGGCATACGGAGTTTATATTTCCAAAGTAAATATGTAAATAATTAATCACGCGCAGAGCTAAAACCGCCTTCTTGATGGCGCGCTGACTCAAGGTGAAAAATCTATTAATAAATTTGAATTGAATTTGGACCACAAAGGCAACATAAGATACTGTAGAGTTTCATATATCTTAAAAGCTACTATATTCGTCAACTGTAGTCAGGAACAAAAAAAAAAAAATGTTAGCTTTGGTTACACCATACAAAATTTCCATACAAAAGCTTGATCCCGGTTGGACACTTTGTATAGCAGATATAAGCTATAGTTACTTGATCTGAACAATTTCTTTGGAGATTGCATTATTGGCTTAGGCAATAACTCATGCCAAATTTCCTGGAGATACCTCATCAAATGAGAAAGTTTTCCATACAAGTATTTTATGCCGATCTTTCAGTTCATATGTTATTGTGGTCCGATATCGGCAACTCCAACAAATGAGCAGCTCTTTGTGAAGAAAAAACGTGTGAAAATTTTCAGATCGGTATTACAAATACCGTTGCGTACTTAATATACCTTGTCCGGGGTAAAAAAAAAGGTGTCTTCAGGTAAAATAATACCCGCCAGAGTCTTTTCATAAGAGTACTTATGTTTTATCAATCCATAATTCGTTAAGTCGAGGTACAAAGCTTGGACTGATATATGATGAGTCAATATACGGTGATTGTAGATTGGTGTAGAGCAGATAATACCTCGAAGAATTCTAAACATCCCTTAGTGCATTAACTAAACCTTTTTTTTATTTTGGTAAGGCTACTTTTAAATTTGATCTTTGTTCTGCTCACATAATTTTTGAATTCACTTCCTTATCCGGTTAGTTTCGACTCTTTGTCTCTCACTATCTCTCCCTTCCTATCTCTCCCTCCCTCTCTCTCTTCCCCTCTCTCTCTCTCTCTCTTTTATCTGTTGTAAAAGAGATAAGTATGCCACTTTCTGAGGTCAAGATAACTATTATGCCGTGGTTATCACTTAAGACTTTATTTCAGTAAGTTGTAGGATGAAGTCTTCTCCTTAATTCTTATGAATGCTTATAAGTATTTATGCAAACAAGGAAGAGTATATTGGAGAGGAGTGAAGAAGTAGGAAGCAAAGAGAGAGTAGAAATATCGACAAAATTGGAGAGTAATGGATAATTGCGAGAGAAACAAAGAGATTAGAGAGTGGTATGGAAAGATAAGACAAGAATATCGCCTTTATTGGAGAATAGTGGAGAATTGGATGGGAAAAAGAGCAGTAATATCGATTGTGTTTGTGTAATGAACTTGAAAATTAATTTCAACGAAAATTTAATTAAAATTTCTTTTTAGAGCATCAGTATTCTAAAAAAGAGCAATGCTTCGCAACATTGCACTTTCGGTTTACTGGGTAAAACGAGCTCAATGCAGCTTAGCTAACAATTTTTTTTATAGCCTGATGATTTATATACAGGTATAAGCACTTGTATGTTTAGGATTAAGTTTATGTATTTTATGTTTACCAAAATGAACTTTTACAGGTGCATTAAGGTTCTCATTTCGAATATTTTGAAACTTTTCTCAAAATAATCATAATTAAAACTTGTAAGCGTTAGCTTCGGCTGAAGCAGTGACAGTTGAGAGTATGAATTTGTCAACAAAATGTTTAAAAATAAATTTTGGATTATTTAAGTACCACCCTTATGTTTAGAATAGCTACAAAGTTATCTACGTGCGTTTACTGCCGCTATCTCAATTTACGCTTGAATGATATTTTAGTTGACATTAACGCGCTTTGTGTTTGGCGCATGTTCAATCCGGCATCGCCGCAACCACAAGCACCGGCGGCGGCAAACAAGCCATACGCCATACTGCAATATACTTACATACATACATAGCTAACAGAGTAAGTGCTCAAAGTAGTGTGTGGGGACATTTGCAGCGTTTGGTCTGCACAGCAGGTAACCGCAATTTCCGGGCGTTTGCTATGCATGAATTAACACACACACGCGCAGCCCACAGCGCCTGCATACTTACATAATATGTATGTGTGTAGCCACACATATCCACCACACACATACTTGTATAAACCGCAGCGTATTAGGCACTTAGTGAAGGCATTTAGGCATTTATAGTCATTGTTGGCGGCTGGAAAAAAATAGTTTGTCGCAATCAATTATTGCCAGCGTTATTTGTTGTTATTTTATTCAGCGAATTGGCTGCGCGCCTTCCTGCTGCAATCTTTATGTAATATGAGCTGGCGTTATTAGCTTGTTTTTCGCTGCACATGGCGTTTTATTCAGTGCGTGCTTCAATAATTTTCATTTATAATTACTTTATCTTGTTAATTTTTATAATAAAAAAGCGCATCAACAATGCGTCAGTGCAATTGCTGAGACACAGAAAGGCATGACTGTGCTTTTTGTATTGAAAGTGCACTAAGTGCATACATACATACATGTGTCCTAACTGATCAGACAAGTTTAGAAATTTTAAAAATTATAAATAACTGTAAAACAGATAGAAATCATATAAGCATTTCTTATAGCAAAAAGGTGTATACAAAGATCATTAGTTTGATTGTGAGCGATCAATTTGTATGACAGCCATATGCTACAATGATCTTATTTGAATAATATCTTCGACGATTTTAATGTTCCTTTGGTATATAGATAATTCCCAATTTCGTCAAGATATCTTGGCAAATAAATAAATTTTCCGCATATGAACTCGAATTTGGTCGTTGAGTTTGTATGGCAGATATAAGCTATAATGGTCCGATCTGATAAATTTTTTCAGAGATTATGGCTTTGCCTTGAATAATAATCTGTGCCAAATTTCGTGCAGATATCTAGTTAAATGAAAATGTTTTTCATATAAGGATTTCCTTTTGACCGATCAGTTTGTATGGCAGATATGTGTTATAGTTATTCGATCTGAACAATTTCTTCGGAGATTGTAGCGCTGCTTTCAAACATAATTCGTACCAAATTTCATGAAGATATCTCTTCAAATAAAAAAGTTTTCCATACAAGCATTTGATACCGATCGCTCAGTTTGTATGACAACCATATGCAATAGTAGACCGATTTAGCCGCTTACGCCAAATTAGCAGGTTCTTGGAGAGAATAGCTCGTGTGCAAAATTACAGATTGATAACATATACATACATACTGTATACATATGTATGTATGTATGTATGTAGATGACAAGGTCTGCTTCGTTTTTTTCTCCATGTACCAAACTTCGTGCCAAACTAAAAATTTGCACTGGGTATGAGAAATTAACAGTTGAGCTATTTTTTTTTAATAAAATATGTATGTATGTATGTATGCATTCTTCACAACTATTTTAACTGCTTTTATCAGACAAATAAATTTAACCTACTTACAGAGCTTAAAAATTAGAACGCCCCTGTTTGCTAATATAAATGAGAACATACATACATACATACATATAATACAATATATACAAGTACATACACATATGTATATGTACATACATATATACACACATACTTTTGTACTTATATCATAGTATGAGTTGCCAACACTTGTCCGCTGATTACACGCTGCCTTTAGCGTCAGAATTAACAACAGCAAACTATAATAATTACACTTATTATATAAACAATTGTTCTCGTTTATCCGCAGATAAATATGTAATACTTGTAATCACTGGTTTTTTTTTTATAAAAAATAATAATTTAAATTGCGTCAATTGTGTTTTTTGTGCTCTTTTTCTGTTCGCCTTGTGTGCTGAACTTATTTAATTGTAAAACAACTGTTCTAAACATTTATACGTACTGTGATACTGAACACATATATAACTATGTACATAAATATGACAAGAGACTATTGTGAAAAAAGTGTGAACGATTAAGACGCACATTTCGGTTAAAAAATTAAAATAACATTTAATAACTTATTTTTTTTGCAAGAGTCACATTTCAAGGCAACATTTTTTTTGAGGCTTGAAACAACTTTTATTTTGTTTTTTGGATATTAAATTTTTTTAGTTTTACGAGTCTCTCAATATACCACAACTTGTTTTTCAATTCTTCAAAAACTTCTAATCGTTTTTTTGTATACAAAAAATTTAACCCATATCCGTCTTTTTACAATATACTTATGTACATACTATACTCTATATACTATATGTATGTATACTAGACACAATTTTTGTTATACATAAAATTTTTTCTATTTTCAAAACAAAAAAATCGTTATGAAACTTTTAGAAATAACATTTAATTTCTTTTGTTACTTAACATTTTTGTTTTTTAATTTTTTTGATACTTTAAATTTTTTTTTTAGCCTGATACAAACTTCTTTATACTAAAAAGATATTTAATGAGGCTTCAAGCAATTTTCAATTTTGTTTCTTGATATTTAAAAAAATATATTTTTAGCCAATCCTCTGCTCTATAAACGAAAAAAATTTTTTTCGAGGCTTCAAAAAATTTTTTTTTTTGTTATATTTAAAATTTTTTTTATTTTCCAAACAAAAAAGTTTCTTTTGAGCTTTAAAGAAATTTTAATTTATTTTGCATACTTAAAAATTTAAATTTAAAATTTTTTTTTAGCCATATCCGTAGGTCTATATACTGAAAAGAATTTTATGAGGCTTCAAGCAATTTTCAATTTGGTTTTTTTATATTTAAAAAATATTTTTTTAGCCAAATCTGTCTGTCTATATACTGTATACTTTTTTGAAGATTCAAAGAGATTTAAATGTTTGTTTTTTGTTATTTTAGCCATATCGGTCTCTTTATACACTAAACACAATTTTTTACCCATGTCTGTCTTTATATACATACATATGTATATACATAATAAATTTTTTTTGATGTACTACATATATTAAACGACTTTTTTTGAGGCTTCAAACACCTTATATCTATTTTTTTGTTACTTTAAAATTTTTTTTTTAGACATATCCGTATCTCTTGCAACAACTCTCATTTTATTTTTTGGTATTGAAAAACATTTTTTTTCGCCATATCTGCCTCTCTATAAGCAAAAAAAAAAAAAAAAATAAACAATTGGTTTTCGGGCCTTCAAACAACTTTTGTTTCTGTATTTTTTTTTTTTTTTGACATTTAAAAACAAATCCGCCTCTCGATATGCAAGGCAACAGTTTTTTTTTTTTTTTTTTTTTGTGTAATATTAGGCGGGTCTAAGTCTCTATATACCAAAAAACATTATTTTACTGGCTTCAAACAACTTCGAATATTAATATATTTTTAAAGTTTTGTTTAATGCCCTCTATATGAAATATACGCGAAATAGTCCGTTTTCTGTTATATGTATATAGGTTTTTTAAATTTGTTTTTTAATTTTTTATTTTTTTAATTTAAATTTTTTTAATTTTATAGAGCTACATACACATGCGTGTATTCCTTGCCCAAAATTCTCTTTCTAAAAAGCTTATACTTTCCAAGTCTCATATGCATATGTACATACATACATACTTATGTATGTAATTTTCTGTCTCCTCACAACAATTAAAGATCATCCCAATTCCAAAAATAGCATCTAATTAAAACACTCGCCTGCAATGACTATTTCTTGCGCTCTTTCACTTTTCCATAGCTAACGCTAAATTGCAATTATCGTCAATAATAAATAAACAGAAGAGCCAACGATGGCAGCCACAGCGACGGCACCACAGAGACCAACAGCAATGGTTTCTCAACAGCAATTAATTTTTTTTTTATTAGAAACAACGGCTACGTTACAATACAAACTAACGGTAATTGAGTGAAAATATGATAAACGTAAATGGTGGTTGTTGTAGTATTTGTTGCTGTCACGAAGCGACGATATCATTGCGACCGCAGGCTGCGTGCCACCACACCGACGCACAATGAAAGTTCGCTGCAATGCGAAATAAATACAGAAATGTGTGTGTGTTTTATATGCATGTGTGTGTGTGTGTGCGTAGTTTGTGGCACACAATTCAATTAAACTTCAATTTCAAGAGTTTTAGAGTGAAAATTGACGCGCAATGTCATCCATTGTGGCAACTGTACACAGACTGCAGGCACAAACACACATACATACATACATATACACACAGAGACAAACAGGCAGACAGAGAAGCAAACAGCGTATAGATTGCAAGAGTTGAATAAAAATTCACACCGAACGGCATTATTTCCACAGTTGGCACTTCAGCGCTTCGCCTTTCATCACCTAGCGATTTGTTTATAAACGCATACATATGTACATATATAATATACACATAGCTGTGTGTATGCGTGTGTGCATTGAACATCAGCAAATATTAAAGCTCGAGTGTTTATCCGCTTGCTACATTGTTATTACACTGGCAATTGTAACCGTTGGGATATCTCCACATAATTTACACCCATGAGAGACATAACCGTTATATACACATACAACAACAACTATGTGAATGCATTTGTGCTCGTTTGATATCACAAAACTGATTGCCTGTCTGGCGCTGTCTATCGAAGTCTGACTGGCAGAGTAACGGATGTTGCTGCAACATCATTATCGCCGAATGGCAACGCCCAGTGGACTACTCCACTAAGTATGAACGGCAGCAGCAGCAGTAGCTCAGCGTCACCGACATAATTAAAGTGTCATCAATTTGTTAGCGCCGATATGTGTTTGATTGCAATTGCCACTCGGCGTGTGCGTGTGCATATATTTACACAAATACATAAATATATATGTATGTATGTATTTGCTTTATGTATGCCAGTGTTGCCACATATTCGCATTGCTTTTAAAGTGCACAAAGGGCGGTATAAGCAATGTTGATACAAATACATATGTACATACGTACATACATGTTTTTTGCAACAAAAGTTGTGCTCAAGGTTTAATAGCTGGCGGAGATAGGTTAAGAGTTGCCAACTAACAACTTTTAACATACATTTTTTTAAAAAATATCGGAATATATTTTTTTTTCTTGAATAAATTTTATGTTATTTATGTTAATGTTGCCAAAGTATTATTTTTAATGCTAAATATGTAAGATTAGGATTGCCAACAGTTAAAAGAAATATTGAAAGCAAATCCCAAAATTTTTTGTGTTGAGTAAATATTTTAGGTTAAACAATGTTTTAAATACTAATTAAGTTTTTATGATTAATATAATTTTTGAGAATAGAGTTGCCAACTGTATGAAAAAAATATTTCAAAATCTTTTTGTTAAATAAAATTTTAGGTGTGTGTTATTATTAGAAATTGCCTTTAATGCCAAATGTTTACGATTAGGGTTGCCAAATGTTTTTACAAAAAATAGATTTAAATAATATTTCAACTTTGTTGAATAAAGACTTTAGGTTATATAAATTTGAAATATGTATGTATGTTTGCTATTTATGATTAATATAATTTTTGAGGTTAGAGTTGCCAACTGTTTAAAAAGTTAAAAAAATGTTTAAAATCTTATTGTTGATAGAATTTTAGGTGTGTAGTAGAACTGTCTTTATTGCTAAATGTTAAATGTTAGAGTTGCCAAATGCTAAAAAAAATTATATTTAAATAACATTTCAACGCTGTTGAATAAAAACTTTAAGTAATACATAGTATATTCATACATTTGTTAAAATACTAAACATGTTTTTAATGATAGAAATACTTTTCAGAATCAGAGTTGCCGACTGCTTTAAAAATTTATATTAAAAGGTTATTTAAAAATCCTATTGTTGAATAAAATTAAAGTTTATACATATATGGTAATCTTTAAAAAAAATTTAATGCAAACTTTTTAATATTGGAATTGCCAACTATTTTTATAAAAATATTATGAAACGAATTTTTAAAAATCTTTACTATTGAATAAAACTTTAGGTTATGTGTGGCAATGCATAATAAATATTTTCTTAATGATAAATACTATTTTAAGAACAGAGTTGCCAAATGTTTTTTCAAAAAAAATTTTAAGATAATATTTGAAAATCTGTTCTGTTGTGAAAAATATAGTTTATGCCTGATTGTTCATAATAAATATTTTTTTAATAATAATTATAATTTTTGGGATGGGAGTTGCCAAATATTTTTTTTAGAGAATATTTTATGATAATATTTGAAAATCTGTGCTGTCGGATAAAATTTTAGTTATGTGGTAATAATTGTACCAACCACTTTTAATAATAAAAATATTATTTTTTGGGATCAGTGTTGCCAATAATATTTTACAAAAAATATATCAAAAATAATTAATAATCTATACTTTTGCAAAAAACGTTAGTTTATGCATGAATTAAACATTTTTGGAATTAGTGTTAACAACTGGTTAAACAAAAAAATTTTAAAATAATATTTAAAAATATATTATATTCAAGCAATTTGGGTTAATTGGCTTAATTTTAATACAAAATTTATATCAAAAATTTTTTATTAGAGTTGCCAATCGGTTTGCAAAAAAATATTGAAAGAATAATTTATATTAATACTATAAGTTATATCAACATGTTTTTAATGATAAGAATCAGGGTGCCAACTGTTTTAAAACATAAACAAATATTTCAAAAATTATGAAAAATATTTTTGAAACTTGAAATATGTTAATATTTTTCACAGAATTATGAAATTTCGAACACAAAAAAGTAAAAAAAAAAATTGTTCGAAATCAAATACGAATCTCAACCACGCCTATCACATGTGCTCACCGTATTTTTAAAACTACAGAAGAATCTTGAACTCTCAAACAAACAGAAGAAGAATTTTGAGAAGGAAGGATTAAAAGTAGATATAGAATGGTGTTGACCACGCACAGTTTCAGTAAAATATTTATACATATCTTCCAAACCACTTAGCTAAATTCAGTCCAAATTGGTCGAAGGCAGAAACATATTCACATCTTGCAAATCCCTCGGCTCAATTCAGTCAAACTTGGTGGGTGTGTTTAGTACAATGCCTTCTAGGTATAGTTGGTGTTTGAGTTGCCTTGCCTGGTTCGTTGGTTTACGCTTCAACTGTCAGGAAGTAGCAGCTTCGGATAGGAAATTGTCGCTCATAAAATAGAAAAGTCGATTCATTCAACACAACTGATGAATTGGATTCAAAAATTGAGCTAATGACCCCAAATTTTCAAATTTTACAATTTAATTTTGTTTGCAGACATCTCAAAACACTTTACACTACTTAAACTACTTAAAATTTGTAAGTCGCTTTTGGCGAATTCGCCACTTCCTCTCTTGAGTTTTATAAATTTTCCACAAAGAATTATGCAAATTCCGCCAAAACTGGTCGCTTAGTTAAAACCAAACAAAATTAAAAAACTTAAAAAGTATGGAGGGAAATGTGCAAGAACAAAAATTATCAAGCGTTGACATTTGCTTATGTAATAATTTAGTACAGTATTTCGTAATTTCCATTTCATTACAATAATCAAGCAGCGCACTGCCACAACGCACAGCGCTTAAAGAAAGGAAAAACAAATACGAAAAAAGTACTGTTAAAGCAAATTAAATAAAGCAGAAAAATGAAAAATAATAAAAATAAAAATACAATTTTCGCCTTCGCGTTCCAGCTACCACTTGGTCAGCAAGCGTATGCCATTGTAGGCTCCACAAATTGTATGCTACTCTTATGGTCTTTGTAGTTCTTTGCTTTTCTAGCTCTTGCTGTTGTTGTCTCTAAGCACTACTTGTTTATTATGGACGCAAGCTGTTTGCAACATCTGTGTGTAATTATTCCTTGGACGAGAGCTATGCGTTAGACGCTTATGTTGTTTTTGCCTTTGTAGTTTGTCGACTTTTTACTAAAACTCAACTGTCAGAAGAGACTCTTTTTCACACTTCAACACTTTTTTGATCACTTGAGACGGCTTACACGATTTCGTTTGTTTTTATTTGACTTCGATTTTTTTTCTTGCTTTTTTCTTCGATATTCCTATTTTTTATTCTTCAGGTTTTTCTTGTTTCCTTATTTATTTTCTTCCCGTCCGTCTTCGATTTTTTAAATTTTATTCTTCGTTGTTTTGTTTCTTTGTTTACTTGATTTTATCCTTGTTTTTTTTTTTTTTTTTTTTTTTTTCTTTTTTTTTTTTTTTTTTTTTGTTTTTCTAAAGATTTCGTTTGCCGTCATTTATTTGCACCAAATGCTGCCGGCTGTTTAATTTGGCTCGTTTTGTGTAGTTCCCTGTAATTTCAAGTGGCTGTAACTTCCGATCTTCCGATTTCCATGACCACCTTGTATAATTGCCCCTAATTAATGTCCCTTTGCTTCAACAAATTCGTACTTATGTTTGTAGTTTTGTATTTTCGTAGCTTTATTGTTCGTTGCTGAGTGACAGGTTCTTCGTATTCGTAAATATACATAATGAATATGCTTTATATACTTATTGCGTTGTCAGTATGTATATGTACATACATATGTATATAAGTATCGATTTTGACGCTTCTTTTGTTCCCATAATAAACATGACATTGTGTCGCAGATTTAGCTATTATTTGATTTTTCGATGATTTTTTCAACGAATTTTCTTAAATTAGGGTATACTAAGAGGTCACATGAAAAGTCCCCAATTGTTTTTTTTTCTTGTACACTGATTATAGTGACCCTGAAACTTTTCGATACCATTTTTATAGTATCATTTGTCCTTTGCTTCAAAATTGGCCTCAGTTTCGGCGATCAGTTCTTCATTCGACGAAAACTTCCTCGAAGCGAGTAATCTGTTGAGATCGAGAACTGTAAATAACTTCTGATGGTCAGATCTCGAAAGTACGGTGGTTGCAGAAGCAATTTCATGGTATTTTGCAATATATTATGCATTTTTAAATTTTAAGATGGTTCCTGAAAACACTACTATAGAGTAATAACAAGCATAAATAGTCATATATGTATGTATGTACATACCTACTCAATCATATTTAGTCGCAGCTCATTTAATTAACTACCTTTGATTGACTTATTTTTTACGAAAAATCTCCTATATTAAATCGGCCACACTCTTTCTTATCAAGTGCGAAATTAACAGTAATTATTCATACAACTGACAGTTGTATTTGACACTTTACCCAATCTTGAGTGTTAAGTACATATGTATGAGATGTCATAATATTTACAATATATTGCTACATCATAAAGATAGCAATAAATTGAACCGATTACTGCTTTATTATACTTAGAGCAATCAATTATTATCGGTAGTCAGAATAAAAAAGAAAATATTAAACATTATTGCGTTGTCAGTTGAATCCCAGTGTTCCACCTATGAAGTTTGGGGAAATATCGTTGTCTCACTATATTGAAGGGTGAATTTTCGTGCCGAAACTGCCATGAACTTGATTGCTCTTCCTTTCTCCAGGAAAAACAAGAATCACACAAGGTTAATAATCTTTTTTTAAACATATTAACCGGTAAGAACCAACATCAATTATAAACCCCCACTAACTCTCAAGTATTCTCATTGTGGTGTTTAAGAAGGAATTTAATTTGTAATTTATTTTATTATAAAATTTTTATTTATATTATAAAATGGAATCTTTAAAAGTTCACGAAAAGCTTTTGTATTGCAAACTCAGTGTTTGAGAGCAGTGTTTAATGTCAAACTGGTTTCTTTATTAAAAACAACGACTCTGTTATTACCAGAACGACCTTCAGGGCTCAACAGTACCCTTATTCTCTCACTAACTCTTAAGTATTTTCACTGAGGTGCTCAGTAAATACTGAGTTTAAAAGACAACCAAAATTTCAACCAAAAACTGATGGATAGTTTGTTTAAAAGACTATATCTTGACGTCAAACAGTTGAGAGCAATATAGAGACTTGAGATGGCATGTTTTCTTTAAAAAAAAAAAAATTTTTTTGTTGACTGAGACATTAATGCTATGCTTGAGACATTAATTTTGCGATTGAAACTTTACTTTTTTGGGATTGAGAGATTATTTTTTGTGGATGAGACCTTTTTTTTTGTGATTGAGTCATTATAGCTGCAATAGAGACATTATTTTTTTTTTAAATTGAAATATTGTTTTTTGGTGACTGAGACATAAATGCTGTGATTGAGGCATTATTTTTTGTGATTGATAAGTTTTTTTGTTAATTGATACATTATTTTTCGTGATTGAGACAATATTTTTTTAATTGAGACATTATTGCTATGATTGAGATATTATTTTTTGGGATAGAGAGATTTATTTTTGTGATTGAGACTTTATTGACTTTACTTTTTGTGATTGAGACATTATTTTTGGTGACTGAGAGATTATTTAGGTGATCGAGACATTATTTATTGGTGATTGGGACATTTTTTTTTGTGATTGAGACATTATTGCTGTGACTGGAGTCATTATCTTGTTTTGTGAAATCCACCTCATGTGGCGGTAATTTCCGAAATAACAAAATAGGTATTTACAGGAATTACATAATACTTGTTTCTAAACAATTAAATAATAAGCCGTTATATTTGCAAGAGTATCACCTTTTATTGATTTCCTCTCAGCATGCTCCACTCAAATTTGAGTTAAGCAGCAGGAAGTGCAATCAACCGATTGAGTAATCAAAGCATATGCAGTAAAATAAATATCTAAAATACTCGGAAAGCAATTACTCAGTATGTTTAATTGCAAGCATAACAAACAACAAAAAACTTGTGTTGCATGCAGCACCAAATATTATATTAAGGCTTTTTGGCTTTGTTTATCCAAATAAGTCGAAGAACGCTCGAACCGGGAAACTAAATAAACAGCGGCCTTAGAATTACATTTCTTGCTTGAAATATTGTGAAAACAACGAAAACAAATTTCAAAAGTTATGCTTAATTATTTGCTTACGTACATATATATGTATGTATGTATGTACATATGTATAGGCTTTTACCGAGGCGCAAGTGTGTGAGTTTATTTGTAAAACGCTTATAATTCTATTCACACTTGCCCAAGCGTTTTATTGAGTTAGCCGCGCTCTTAGCGCAAGCATGTAAGTCATTGCTTAAGTAAACAAATTACAGCATTTTAATTGCTAAAGAATTCTTTCAAATGCAAATGAAATTGTTGAAACATTTTCAAAATGCTAATGCTGATGAGCGAAAACGGAATTATTTGGCTTACAAAATAATATTATTATGCAAATAGAAATAAAGAGATTCGTGAGAGAGAAATAGATTGTGAACTCCAAAAAATTGGTAAATAATTCAAATATTGTGATTAATTTGCGTTATATTTTAATATAATATGGGTATAAAAGAGTTATCATATGTAAACTTTGCGTCAAAAGCTCGAGTTTAAGAATATTTGCTTATAAATATTTGTCAAAAACATCATACTCAGGTCTTTAATGAGTTCTGATTTAATTTTATAACTCGAGTTTAAGGTTTTAGGTTCACCATATGCTGTCAAGTGTCTATATTGGGGTATTTATTGAGTTCTCAGTTTAATGTTGCAACTCGAGTTTAAGCCATTAAAGGGTTTAAGAAATTCTGAGTTTAACGCAGTGTTATTTCGTATTTTAGAATTCCTTGAACTGTAACATAACTTAATTTAAACTAGAGTTTAAGGTTTCCTGTACAAAAATAGTATATTTAAGGCGGTTTTTAAGAAATTCTGATGTTAAGACCATTCTGTTTCGTATTTAAGAAACTCTGAGTTTATTTTATAACTCGAGTTATTCTTAGAAGAATAAAGACATATTTTAAAATTCTCTATCTACAAATACCTAAATAAAAAAATACTTGAGCACAGTTTAATATATATTCCACCACTTATGACTAGTGTTTAATGTTAAACTCGAATTCGCAATAATATTTGCAGCGAATTGTCGTTTTTCTCAGTGCATATTTACTGCACAGTCAACTAATGCATAATTTTACTTGTGTCTTGCGTACTCACCATGCCATACTTGGTATTTACATTTTCTTACGCCAGAGCAGCTGCGAAATTATGTACGTCAAACGCTTAACCAGGTGCTCGCTCGGTCAAACCGTAATGCTATTTTAAAGCCAAAGCACTTTGCTGAAAAGAAAGCAAAATTAAAAAAGAAAAAATTGTTGAGTGAAAATTGCAGTGAAGAGGCGCGCGAGCGACTGTGGAAAAATCAATCGCGAACTTTTGTTTTCACTGAGTTTTGTTTACACGTTTTGCCCTTTAGCCGTACTTTTCGCGACTGAATTCGTGTACATTTTATTTTATGCGGATTTTTTGTTCATTCGTTTTCAATTTTATTTGCTCAAATGAGGTTTCGTATTTTGCTGCGGCTTTATCAGCATTTGGCTGAAGGCCAACAATTACCAATGCAGCTCGTAAAAGTCGGCAATATAAATAATGGCACACAGAAGTGGGGGTTTATGTGCTCACATTTATATTTCTGCAACTGTTTTTTTGGTAAACAATGCGGCGAAGGAGTAACACGTGCCTGAAAGCGAAATTCAATAAGGAAAAACTATATGTACAAGAAAATTTAAATATAAACTTACTAGAAAAAATAGAAAAAATGTGTAGAACATAAAACAA
>NW_017535363.1:93010-98765 GCF_001853355.1 Bactrocera latifrons
AAAAATAATAATAACGAAAAATTAAAGAAGGGAATAAAAAAGCACACTTCAAGTTTAATCGTTCGATGTTTTTGCTGTTGTTCGCTATTTCGTGTGGATTGTGCAACATGTTTTATCACTTCCTTTCGGTTGCTCCGTCACAGCTTCAATTCTATTTGGGCTAGTTACACGCTTTATCTTTTTTAACATATCATTTTTCATGATGTTCTTGTGCTTGTCTCTCTCAGTTGTTGCTGCTATTTTTCCGCCACACTTAGTCTGCATGGCAATAAATCATTGTGATATTTTGGCTGGTTGCCAAATGTTACAGAATTCCCGGTCGCTGCTGTCGCATAAAGGGCAACCATAAAGTACACTTACATACATATGTATGCCTTTATGTACTGCTTATGTATATATTTTTATCAGAATATGAGTTTTGTAAGAAGGAAATGGTTTCGTGCCAGACTTTTTCCAGCACCACCGCAATAACCCAGTTTTGTTGCATAGCGAAAGCCCCATTTAATTTGAGCACCTTTTTTTTTAGAACAGCTGATAACCTTAACCTCTCTTCTCCGTTAAGTTGAGAGTGTACTCACTGAGCGAAATGTTTGAAATGAAATGAAGAAAGTCGTTAATTTCGGGTACACTGATGTTACCATATATGTACATATAACTAATTCTGAAAACTTAACCGACCATAAGTCACTTTGAATGGTCCCTATATGTTATAGTGATCCGATCTGAGAAAATGGCGGGTGCATAATTTCAGATCGATATCTCATAAACTGATTGACTGGGTCATGTATACACAGATGAACAAATCTCTTCTTCAATTGAAGATATTCGTGGCCCTCTGATTACCCGAGCGGGTACTGCATCGAATACTCTTAGATTTGTAGTTTTTTCATATATCCGGATTACATGACCTAGCAAGAGCAGTCGCTGTCTCTTAATTCTCTGAACTACTATGCCATATCTCATACAGTTCAATGTGTAAAAGAACAACTCGTAACTCCGACTCATCAGATGTTATCATCGTCCATGCCTCTGCACCATATAGAAAGACGGAGATGATGAGTGACTTGTAGAATTTAGTCTTTGTTCGTCGAGAGAAGCCTTAGACAAACGGATATGGTTAAACCAAATGGCTTGACTCATTTCGTTCCGCTGATTATTTATGCCACATATATTTTATAAGGTCGTCGACGAGGGAGAAAAATTTCAACACTTGATTTCGTGTATAAGTTTTTCAAAACTTTTCAGTATCTATGTAGTTATAGTATTACTATTACGACCTCTTTTATGAGATCAAAGCACAAAGTTGTTGATTCGAAAGGGCCTGTACAACCAATTTAACTACTGACCAACAGCGATCTCTGAGAACAAGTCAACAACATTCTCAACCCTTGTCCATACTACCTATATTCAATCGAGGTTCTGATTAAAACAAGTGGCTATAATAGAATTGGAACCCTTATATTACGTATAAAATTCTCCCTGACATTTTCGAAGCCACGACAGTTGATTTCTCTCTCTCTCTAACTATTGAGGAGTATATTGAGGCATTTTTAATACTTTGATATTTTTTGGAGAAAAATTTTTAAGTTTAACATGCTATTAACGATTTCTCTGATTTATTGTGGAATCCCTAAAGCTCCGAACGTAATATGATTTCGCAGAGGGGTTAGTGAAAGTCATCTATCTTTGAAGAAAAAAGAAAAACACAATCGTTTTAGCTTTTTCAGCGCGGTATGAGGTTGTTTTATGATATCATCGAAACGATACAGCTAGACCTTGGAAGACTGTAGTGTAACACCTTTTTGTCAGTTTTTTCATACCTTAGATGGTCGAGGCTTTTGTACAAAATACCGAACGTAATTTAATTTCCCAGAGAGTTTAGTGAACGTCACCTATTTATCAAGAAAAATAAGATGGTAATCGCCTTATCTTTTTCAGTAGCTTGAGGTTGTTCTATAAAAGCTTTGAGTATATACAACTATATTTTGATTTATCAAGAAAAAGTAGAGAACAAACGCTTTATATTTTTTATCAGCGTGAGGTAGTTCTATGAATGCTTCGAAGACATACACCAGATTTTGCGAGAAAAAACGGAGGATAATCGCTTTATGTGTTTCAGTAGCTTGAGATAGTTCTATGAAAGCTTTGAAGATATACAGCTAGATCTTGAAAGACTGTTAATGCATATTTTTCTTAGATGGTTCCAAGGGTTGAGCAAATAGCTACACGGGCGAGCAAATTAATTCTAAAAATGCCAGCAAACTTTAAAGGATAATCATTTCAAAAATGTTAACGAGACTTCCAGAAAGCTTTCCAAATGTAAAATTACAAACGAATGATAATATATTTGCTATAACTTATGCTATTATTTCTCGCAGTGCATTTATATATAAACTGACCAATAAAATTGCGCAATGGACTTTTACAATCATTTCCACTTAAATGAAATTTTTCATCCGCTTTTTAAAGAGCTTTTTGCGGATTTCGCTTTAGCATGCAATTCACAGTTCATAGTTTATACTTATGCCCATACTTAACCATATTATTAGTGCACATTTCCTTGCTTATCGCCTATTCATCTCTTAGTGATTATAAATAGATGAAGCACAACTTTAGAGTCAAAAGCTCGGAAGCGCCACGCTGCTTGCAAACCTCAAGTAACTCGTATATTTAGGTTACTGCCGTGCATTAGTGCCGCTAGTAGTGAAAATCAATTTCATTTCATTGCTGCCAATGTGGCTACGCGGTGG
This sequence comes from Bactrocera latifrons, assembly GCF_001853355.1. Taxonomy (NCBI): domain Eukaryota; kingdom Metazoa; phylum Arthropoda; class Insecta; order Diptera; family Tephritidae; genus Bactrocera; species Bactrocera latifrons. The sequence continues at coordinate 95,761 of NW_017535363.1, forward strand.
CTTGTGGCCAAAAGTGGGGCGAAATGGCAACAAAGAGTCGTGTAAGCCACAGCGCCTACAAAGCTGCTGGCTGGTATTCAAGCGTCGTAGTCGTAGTTACCCGGCAACTGTTCGTGTCCCCGCAAAGTTGGCGAGAAGCCATTTAAGTTAAGTCATTTTTACACTTTCCGTTGTTAATGAAATACATATGGATTGGGGAGGGGTAACGGGGACCACCGCCCAACATAAGCGCACTTGCTAAATGCCTTAGAGTGAAAAAGTGCAGAAAAGAAAAGTTGAAAGGAAAAACTTTAATGTAGAAGGTAGTAAATTGGTTTGTGTGCTTTTGGCTTGCGTGCCACCGAGACCGGCACCGCTGAGACGTGCCTCTAACAGCAAATCCGGTTGGCACCACAGCGGCCGTCATGTACATTCGTATGTACGTTGCTATGGGGCACACAAATATAAGAAAGGATTTTCAGCAATTTTTGCAACGACTTCGTAACGATCGCGTCCCAACCGCTGCGACCGCTACGACCGCTGTAGCTGCTACTAGCGAAGATGGTGATGATGGGATTCGGAGTCGCTGTGTGTGTGTGTGTGTGTGCGGACGAGTGAGCATGACTTGCTGCTGTCGAGTGACTTAGCGACTTGACGACACGACTTATAAGTTTGTAGTTTAAGTCACTCGCCGGACCAGTTGGTAAACACAACAGCTAAAAACTAACAAATGAGCTGCTCGTGTGTAAAGACTGGTTGCGCGCGAGAGCCGGACGCAGTGCGGTACAGGCTTGACGGAAGTCACGTTTTTTTGCTAGTAGCCATGCTACCCGCACACAATGACCGGATGACAGGCACACGAGCGGACTGACTGACGAGCTTAAAGGTTGGTACTTCACTCAGCATGTGTCGTGGAGTAGGAAGTCTCTGTTTGTGACGGGCTTGTGACGATGCAGAAAGCATTATGAAGGCGGTAGTGTACACCTTCAATATAGTATGTTGAGACTATTAGACTATTATCGAAACCGTATGCTAATTCTGGAATTTTTTACATGAAGAAGAAGAATGTGAAAATTTTTCGAGCTGAAGCAATAATCCAGCTTTGAGTTCCGGATTAAAAGCATGAATGTTACAGTGGAGCTTCCAAATAATACGAAATATATGGAAGAGTTCTTGAGAGCTCTGGAGCTGTTGGACGTCTTGGATTCCAAAAAAATTCATCCGGAGTATCAATACATGTCGTGAGACAGTAGACGCTATCAACATGTTCAATAAAATCGATTTGTCAATATTTGTCGGAGCCAATATCCGAAACTCCAGAGAGTCGCCTATTCACTACTCAAAGGAAGCGTAATATTCTCGATAATTTAATCCTATTCTTTTATTTGAACGAAGTTGAGGACAAAGCACTTATTTGTATTTCCCGAAGCGCTGAGGACAAGCTGATAGCGAGTGAGGTAAAAAATGAGTTAGTGGACTCGCACTGACCTCTTATTACCTTTGGTCCGAAATCCACAATCCTTTTCAGAAGACGAAAAGGGTCTTATCCAATGGAGCCTAATTTTGTCTCTCATCGTAGGGACAATAGCCGAAGCTTCAGAGAATCGAATGGTCTCTTATCAAAGCTAGACTCATTTTCTCTATAATTTAATAATATTTTGTATTTGAGGGAAGTTGAGGAAAAAGAGGATATTTGCACTTTCCGAAGAGGCTGAGATAGTCGATTCGGTCTGACCACTATGGTCTTTGGCCTAAAATTTTCAGAAGACGAAAAGAGTCTTATCAAATGGAACTATCCGTTGCAGCCGCAAACATCACGTTCTTACCGCCATTTCCTCAATTTACTTCGCTTTGGTGCAACCGAAACCGCTGCCACGGAAGTTTGGCGCTGCATTACTGTCCAGAAAAACTTGCGACTCTCCGTCGTCTCGAACGCCTTCTGTCCGCGTCGTCGCCGCCAGCGTTGTGCATGTAGCAGTCCGTCTAACTTTTAATTCCTTTCCGCTTTATGCTTTATTACATTATTTGCTGCTTCGGATATTTTTCAAAGTTTTTCCTCACATCGCCGCCGCCAGCGCTCACCACACTCCGCGCTACGCTCCCCAACGCAATTTATTTGCTGTCTCCACTTTACTGTACACACTTTTCATGAGCTATTTTGTAAACTCGCAAGTTTTTCCCCTTTTTTCCCGGAAAGTAAAACATATGTTTGCCACAGGCGACGGGAGGGCGAAGGCAACACCGAAACACAACTTATAAATGCAGCGCTCGTTGCGTTGGTTTTTTGCTGCCGGCAGCTCCGTTCGTTCGTCTGTCCATCCATCCAACGTTGTCGACGTCGTCCGGTTGTTTTGTTATTGGACGCCTAGACAGAGGGCCGGTTTCGTGTGGTGCTGGCGTGTGCGTGTTGTTGTGGTTTTGAAACGTGTGCAGTTTCGTACGTGATTTATGGTGAATTTCGAATTTTGTAATTTTTCTACGATTTAATGTTGCAACTGCAACACCGGCAGGCGTGTTCGCTTGGTTACATCAAAAGTTGCTACCGCCAACGGGCGCAATCGTTAAAGCGCTCGAGGCAATCGATGGCCAACAGCAAGATTAACGGTTAACCTGTGGGACGAGGGAGGTGTGTCGCGGTGTGGTGAGAGGTGTGTATGAGGTGAAGTTAATAAATTTTTGTTGGCTTATGTGTGGCGGGTGATTTCTTTTTGTAATGAAATAGCTAATGGAAACATTGTGTAATGTGTGTTTTTCGTGTGAAAGATTAAAAAGCAAATGAATAAAATTTGAAAAATTTCAGAGAAAAATTATTTTACGCTAGTTTTTTTGGAATATTTTGTGAAAAAAATAAACAAAACTTCAAATACGCAGGTGCGTTTGCTTAAACAATGTGTTGACCCAAAAAAATCTTCAGAACTCATAAAAAAATTCAAAATAATAATTTGGAAAATAGTAAAATATAAATGGAAATTTACTTTCGAATTATACCAATAAACAATATTATTGTAAACAAATTATAAAAAAAA
>NW_017535363.1:100344-105667 GCF_001853355.1 Bactrocera latifrons
AATTTATTTTAACCCAATTAAATTATTGATCATATATTCTAGTACAATTAATTAAGAATAATTAATTAAATTGATTTTTATTTAGTTTCAATTTATTAGATTAATGTTTAATCATTAATTATTTTTGTTATAATTGCGCGAAAAGAAAGATTTATAAGACAAAAATATGTTATAATTATTAAAAAAACAGATTTTATATGTACTCTCCGAAAAACTAATTAATTTTTATTTAAATTGAATTCGTTAAAATAAGAATTGTTTCAATCAAAGTATAATTAAATCGTATAAAATTAAATTTATTCCATTCATTACAACTTTATTGATGATACATAATATAATTTTATTTAATCTAATTAAATTAATTATAATTTACTTTTGTTGTAGTTAATTAAAAATAATTATTTAAGTTGATTTCAGTCTAATTAAATTATTGATTATTTAACTTTGTTATAATTAATTAAAATAGTTCTTCTAATTAAATTTTCTTCAATTTTAATTAATTAAATTAATGTTTCGTGACTAATTATTTTTTTATAAACCCGTTGTTTATAAAAAATGGGGAAAAAAATTAATTACAAATATTAAAAAATATACATTTAATATTTACTCCCCGACGGGGAATTGAACCCCGGTCTCCCGCGTGACAGGCGGGGATACTGACCACTATACTATCGAGGACTGTTAAACACATTCTTCGATTTTTGGTTGAATTACAAAAAAAAGTAGAATGTTCGTAAGCAAAGATTTTGTTTGTTTTTGTATTATTTTTGTGAAGTTTATAGGCTTTTATTATTGTTTTTTTTTATTGATTATTTTAAGGTTATTGCGGTTGTTTCCTGCTTAATCGTTTTCCATAGATTATACATACGTATAAAATAAGTCTAGCTTTCAAATTGGTTTTCGATGTTTTTACGACACTGCTTCAGATCATCAAATAAAACAATTCTAGACCTTTGAAATATTCCAACATAATAACCCCAACTCGTCGATTTTTACTTTGTATGTATATATTATTTGAATATAGTTGGGAATCAGGCAGTTATTTATTGTATATCACAAAGCGCTTATTACGTGATGATAGATTGGGTGAGTGAGGTCGAGAAATACCTGTGTACAATTTTATGAAGTTCAGTTGAGTAGTTCTCGAGAAATCTTGGCAACCGACTTCAAAAACAAAGTTTCGAGAAAAACCCGTTCAAACACGGCCCACATAGGCTAGCAAGCCTCGAGCGCACAAGTTCTCAACGCTGTATCCCCAAAACTATTACTCGGATCGACTTGAAAAACTAGGACAATATGCTAGAGGTGCTGTAGAATTTAGTAAGACAATAAAAAAAATCGATATTTTGAAACCAGTAAATCTATATAACGCCCTAAGAAAGTAAAAGATCGTAGAAAAAATGTCACTGACAGGTATCTAATATCTATGCATGCAATCTTCAATATTTTGTCGTTCATTGTGCATAATATATATATATCAAAGCTCATATTTTTATATACTGTGTATATATTATATAAATATAAACATAAATTCTATGCATTCGGCCCACCTTTCTAGTTAAATTTTCGCAATATTTTGTAAACAAATTTGTGTCCTCAAAACGGAAAAAAAAACGAATCAAAAAAATACAAAAACCAAAATATAAAAATAAATAAACCTGTTCTCAATTTCTTTTCGTGTTATTTACTTTATTTGCTTTCACACAATTTTAGATTTGTTTATCACTACTCCGTTCTAGGTTTAAAAATAATGCATTAAACTAAAAATAAAAAAAAATCTTGAAAAAAATTAGACTAGACATTCAAAACATTTATCCAAAAATACACACACACAAACATATATAATTTTATAAAGCTTTCTAACACGGTGCCTGCCTTTTCTATTTGTGCACCCAATTTGCATATTTAGCTCGAAGTCATTTCTTTAAGCGCTCTCCTGGCTCTCTTAGCACACGCTAACGTCAAAGCAAAGCCAAAAGCAAAAAAAAAAAAAAAAAAAAATTATGAAAGAAGAAAGCAATGAACTTAGTAATCAAATGAAATTTGATAATTTCTTTTATTTTTATTGTTTGGAAAAACAAATTTGTCATAGACAAGTGACCTTCGAAGAACTTGAACTTGAATTCGGCGCTAATATAGACGCCTTTGCGCGTTAAATGGCATTAAGCGAAAATAAATATTTTGTTTAGAAATTAGAGCTGAATGTTGAGACATATGTATAAATAGATGGAAAGTTTATTTAGCAACTTGGGCCGCAATGCTCTGGCTAAAATAAGAAAGCAATTTTCAACCATTTTGCGTGCATTGAACCTAAAAAGGGTGATTTTGTATATAATATCACAAATGAACAAAAATAAACAATAAATATATTTTAAAGGAATTTTTAAAGAGAAAAAAAAATATTTTACAAAACATTTTGGATTTTAGAATTTTTATTTTTATTTTAGAAAGTTAGTTTTTAGGTGGCTAAAATAAAATACTAAACTTTATTTGAATTTTGGGTAGATATAGGTTAGTTACAGCAAGCTTGCAAGCACAAAAGCGCCGTTTGAAAAAAACTTGCTGTTATTACTGCCAATAATTTAATAATAAATTAGATTGCCGAGCGCAACAGAAAAAAATTCATAAAAGAAGATGCCTTCACTTTCCATATTCTATTCTTAATAAAATGTATTAACTTAGAAAAAAAAAATATATCGCAGCTTTTATCAGTCAAAGTTTTTTTCCAGCGTACAAACACATACAAAGCTACATTTAATTACTTATATTCTGATACTGAATAAAAGTGTGCTGCATAAGTTTTTGTTGGGTCGCTTAGGCAGGTGTTGGGGGCGTAATGGTTCAAACTTTAGGGTATAATTACAAAAGTTTTTAATAAAGTTTTCGCTTCTGCCTCGAGCTATGCTGAAAGGGTATCTATGGCCAAAATGCCTTACAATTTTCTTAGTTAGCCTTTGGCACTGATTAATGCAGTATATTACCCACTCAGCTGTGCATGGCTTGGGAATTAATTCTCAATTAACTGTTAATGATATTCGGTGAGATAATCAGTGAGCACAAAGTACGCACAAAGGCATTTTCTAGCGGCGCTTTTGTTATGTAAACAACAAAACCATAATATAAAGTTAACTTATAGTGTTTTAAACCAAAAATAACACAAGTCAATATCATGTAGTTTTACAATAAAATTGAATTTTAATTGGAGCAGAGAGCTGTTACTTTCGAGAGAGTTAGCTTTGAGTTACCAAGTGACAATTTTTGGAAAAAATTTTTAGATAAGATAGTAGTTATTGAGTTTTATTGCTTTTTTGCATAAAAATACTTGAAAAAAAAAAAAAACAAATGTTTTCATTTGAAGTTGCCAAAAGTATTGAAGCATATTTTAAATTTACACTTTCTTCAATAAAAGATATTTAATATACAAAATGACATAACTCAGCTTAATGTTTTTTATTAAAAACTTAAAAAAACAATTATATGGAATATTTAGTATTACACCTCACTCAATAAAATTTCATCAAACATCTTTTTTAATATGTAAAATGACATAGCTCAGCTTAATATTTTTTTAACAAAATAAGGAAAAAATTTAAATAACTTGTAGCATTATTTTGAATCGCAGTTTCTTCAATATTATAACTTCAAAGTGACTAATAATTTGTAAAATGACATAACTCAGCTAAATATTTTTTACCAAGAACTTGAAAAGAGTTAAATTATAAATGAAGCATTGTTTTGAATTACTTTTTCTTCAATTCAGCTTATTGTTTTTTACCCAAAACTTGTAATTATATAAGGCGTGTTATAAAACTATATTTCTTCAATAATATTTTTTTTGAAATGATTCTTAATGTGCAAAATGACATAACTCACCTCGCTATTTTTATCAAAAGTTAAAAAAAAATTATTAGAAGCATATTTTGAATTTACATTTTATTCGATAAAATTCTTCAAAGGGGATTTTAATATGTAAAATGACATAACTAGGTTTACAATTTTTTACCATAATCTTGAAAAAGGAGTTAAATTATATGAAACATTAATTTGAATTACATTTTCTTCAATATTACTACTTAAAACTGACTTCTAATATGCAAAATGGAATAGGTCAGTTCAATATTTTTAATCAAAAACTTGAAAAAAGTTAAAATATGTGAAAACAATTTTCCAAATTACGTTTTCTTGAATAATGTTTAATAGAAATTACTTTTAATATACAAAATGACATAACTGAACTTAATATTTTTAACAAAAAATTAAAAAAGTAAGTTATTTCAAAAGGATTCATATTAGTTTCTCGAATATAATGTATTGCCATACATATACAAACATAATTAAGTATATGCAGTTTGGCGCGTGTGTGTCCTTACCCTTTTGTCATTTGACGAACAAAAGTTTTCATTTAATTACTTTTGACGTTGTCCCGTGCCTGGCAGCAGTTTATGCGAATTGACACAATAGCGTTTGCGCGCCCAAAAGCGCACTACATATTTACTATTTATATGCTTATATCATGTTAACATAAGCGCGTTTTGCATCTCTTATCGATTTTCCCCAGGCCCAACATTAATTTCGCAGAATGCCATTGTAAAACGCGCTTTGTCTGCAGACATGAGTGCTTAAAGTGAAATTAAATAAATTGCTGTTGGCATTATGCTACATGTAAAACTATGTAGGTACTATATACAACCAGTGTATACTATACGTATGTATGTATTTAAGTATATATAATTTATTTTCTTTGTGATGTTGATTTCGCACACTCATTTTCTTTTGCTTAAATATTTAATGTAATTTTTTCGGAGGCTCCTTGAATATTGAAAACTGGAACGATGGCTTTCTTTAAATAATAATAAATTAAATATACATTTAAGCAGAGTTGGCAGCTTTTTTTTTAAAGATTTTTTTGACAAATTAAATTAAATCATTTGACTTTTGAAGCGCAAAACTGTATTTGATAAATTTTAGAAAAAGTTTTTTGTATGTGGTTGCCATAAATTTTCCGGATTTCATAACTTCGTTAATGTATCAAATCAATAAAAATTTTATTTGGCTTAAATTCAAGAAATTACTGGACTTCTTAACCCCAAAACTGTGTTTTAAAGTTTTTGGGAAAAGCTATTATTTTTGAAGTTTAATAATTTCAATAATTAAATATTCAGTTTTCACAGATTACTTGAATAATGTAAGCTCTGAACAATAATATATTTCTCTGAATTATTTTATATTTAGAGTTGCCATATGTTTTTTTTTCATAAAATAAAATTGAAGTGCATATTCCCTTAAAGACATACAAACTTCTTGTCGAAAGGAAATAAGCAAA
>NW_017535363.1:106280-110401 GCF_001853355.1 Bactrocera latifrons
ATTTTTTAATTAGTAATAGAAATTTGTAAAAATTATTTTTTTTGCAATATGTTTTTTCAAATAGTGTATACTTAAAATTTTTTTAATTTAAAATTTTATGACCGCATTTTTTTTTTGGCAAATAAAGCACTAATTAATTTTCCATAATTTGTTTCAATAAAAACCCGCTTTCGAGTAGTCATAAAACGACAGCGTCTCAAAACATGTTTGTTTTAGTTAAAAAATCCTGAAACTGGCTGAAACTGGTTTCAAAAACGCTTAGTTGTTATCGACGAGTAGCGCTTGTATTGAAAACGAAGTTTATTCAACTACAGCTACAAATTTGCATAATAATATTCTGGCTTACGGTACTGTGCGCACATAAATTTTATTTTATTTCAAAAATTCTGCTAAACTAGTCAGATTAGTTCACAGCGCACATCCGGTTGCACTCAGTTTAGATATTCAAAAAAGAGTAAAAATATTATTGAATTTATTTTCGCTGCCGCGAATTTAATTGGATTAAAATTTTTCGCATAGTTTGCCGAAAGATCACTACATGGATTTTTCGCTCATAATCAGTTAGGCGTCAAATGGTATTTAAATTCTGTTGCGAATGAAATGCAGTGAACTCGAGTGTAAACTAAAATTATTTACACTGAATAAATACAAATGTGTGTATAGTAAAGTAGAGTGCATGTGTGAATCCAGTGGTAAAAAATAAATATAAAGTTTTCTAAAAGGACTAGTTGGACAGTAGTTTCTTTAGAGCAAGGTTATAACTCTCGACTAGTACTATAAGAGTCTAGAAAGGTATAAAAATCTATAAATTTTTCTAAAATGCTTAGGAGTATGGGAAAATAACATATGACTACCCAAAACCTCTAAGCTTCACGCTACAACTAACGCCAAAAAAACGACTATTGTTCCAGAAAGCGCCTACACTGAACCAGACTAGACCAGTCAGCGCTTAGTACATAAAAACACGCGCATATATTTACAACACACAGTCTGCTGTAAGCAATCAGGGTCATTACACCATTACGGCAACGCGCTAGCGCTGTGTGCATATGCGCGCCGCGAACTCAATGAACTCTACCAATAACACCCACCTACAACTTTTATGCGGCTGATGAGTCGGCGCATGCAGCCGTATGCCACAAGAAAGTACAATAATACCGGATCAGTTAGTTGAAGGCGCAGTCAATTCTAAAGCGGACAGGCTAAGTAAATGCCGCAACGTCCGGTTAGTGGGTGCGGAGCGCTGATGTCGATGACGATGGCTTTATGCGACCAAATGCCGTCAGCCAAATGCAAAACTACAGGGTAGTTGTGCATAAGCAAGCAGCCTAAAGCGAGTACGTACTTAGACAGACAGCCAAGCTGTGAGTCAAACGACGACGAGCAGCAACAATGCGGCAAGGTAATAAGCCAATTGGCTTGGCCGTGTGCTAGCGGCGACGGCAGCGCGTTAATCGGGCGTGCCACTCACGGCTAACCGCTGCTTAATACACGGTATAAATTGCAGCGCGCGGCGGTTCTCGGTTCTCGGTTCGCGCCACGCACTAGCGCGGCGCTTGTAGTCTACTCAACCAACCGCGTTGCGCGTCACCGCCGTTATGAAGCATTTTATTTAAAGCTGAAGCGCTGTTTTTCTCAATTTTAATGCCTCGTGGCAGTTGCTCTACGTGCCGCGCCAGAGTAAATGGTGTGAGTTGGCGTGCGCGCCAACAGCAACACACGGCGCAGGCAGCGCGCTTGTGGGAGCGGTGCGCGGCGCGTATGCCTGCACACAAAAGTTTCATGGATGATATACCGAAATGTTGACAGCTCAATGCGATTACAAAGCGAATATGAAATGTAATCATTTCATTTTTATGTTCACTTTTCGCATTCTTTACTGCACATTTTTTAAACGAAAGTGTGTGTGTGTGTGTGTTTGGAAGAAGGTTAAAAAACGCGCCAACGCTCGCGAGTGTGGGCCATAAATTTATGACGACTGCATGCGGCATACGTTTATCCGCTCTTCTTCTTTTTCATTTTCGTTTTCATTGTTATTTAAGTTAACTTTAAATGCTTTTTATAGTATTTAAATGCATACGCATACAAGCGCATGCTTTTTGTGAATGTGACTATGTGTGTGTGTGTGCGTGCGCATTCATGCCCTGTGGACACTTATTGAATTATGAGGCTGCTTAAATTGCTCAGCAGGCGACTTGTGGTGGGTCAGCGAGCGCGCCAACGCACCAACCGACTAAATAAAGCATACATATATAACATACATACATATGTACATACAGTTAAACATATCAGCCTGCATTGCCTTGCGGCCGGTAAACTTCGCTTTATTATTATAAAATTAATTTTTATTTTCACTTTTATATTCATTTCATTATTACTGCGGCATTGTGATTTTGACGCTGCCTCTGGTAGTTTTATTTGTGAATTTTATACCCTTTACGGACACAACATGGAAAATTATTTGGCAAGATATCTTCATGAAATTTATTATCAATTATTTTAGACAGCATTGCAAACTGCGAAAAAATGGTTCAGATCGGACCACTACAGCATATAGCTGTCATACAAACCGAAGGATCAAAGTTAAGAAAAAGTTCTTTTTAACACTTTTTTGCTTTTAGAAGTACACCTGTGAAGGGTATTAAAGCCAAATTAACGCTTTTTCTTGTTTTCATATTTTTTTTTGTTGTAGCTGGACAATAGGCGCATTAAAAATGTATTCGATGCGACAAGGCTGCGGCAATGCGCTGCGGTTTGTGTGCTTGATGCGCAACTGTATGTGTGTATGTGTGCGTAATAATATGATGTTATGGTGTAGTTACAATTTTAACTATAAATACAAATATATGCATTTATATGTGTATATATGTATATGCGTATATTATACTATTTTGACGCCGGTATGTAGGCCGTTCGGCCATTTAAGCGCACTTTTCTTGCGCCTTTTGTAGCATTTTCAATGTCAAATGTCACAGCGAGATAATGAATGCGTGTAATTTGTTGTAAAATATTAATTTGTTTATTGAAAAAGTAAGCAATAAACTCGTCATTTCATTATATTGTGATGGTGTTCAAAAGCTCAAGCAATTAAGTGGTGTTTTTTTTATATAATATACACATTCATATATGCCGAAGACACAAAAAATATAAATTACTCATGGATTTGAGTTCAAATATCAATATTTCATAAATGGCTATCTTGAATATATGGAATTAATATCGAAAACTCTAGAAGTACCTTAATACGAGCAAGTGTCAATTTTCTGCAAACTCGTCAGCCTTAACCCGAGTTGGTGGACGATTAATTTTTAACTATTTTAAAAAAACTTACGACCAGGTTTGTGGATGCCACGTTACTTCGGTGACAGTTGATCTGTGTAATTAAAATTATTTGATGCTGGGCTTTTCAGGAGTCTGTCATCCAGAGAAAGCAGCCATTTCCTTGTTATTCTCGTTGGGGTTAAATTCTACATCTCTCCATTTTCGCACTTGTCGACTGAGCTCCCTGGTGTTCTCCGGTAAAAGTCGTGGCCGATAGTGGTTCCAGCTGTCTTCTCACACTCGCCTTTCCAGGAGTGGCAACGAGTGCGGGGCATCTCGTCGAGGAGATATCGTCGTGATCTGTCGGTGACCGACCTTGTGGAGAATAAAAGGTGAGCCCTCTCGCTAAGTCGATTTTGAGCACCGACCTATTTGAGATTGACGACAGAATTAGGTACATGAGACCATCGCTGAATGCCGACTCAAACAGGTGCCAACGACACGCTCCCTTCGGGTCTACCCATGTCGATTATGGCGTAGCTGTTGCGTGTCTCCTCTGCGTTAGATCTCATTTTCTCCTCCGTCTCGATACTGGTGATTTTCTTATTACAGGTCTCTGAAACTGATGGTCCATTACTGTTCCACGCACTCTTCGCTCTTCAGCTACAGCTGTCAGTGTCCATTGTTTGCGTTCGCGTTGTAGCGCCCTCAGAGCATTTGTCAGTCTTTTGGACTGTTTCACATAATACGGTTTTGTGTGAATTTTTATTAAAAAAAAATAGTTCCAGAATTTCTAAAAAAAATTTTATTAAAAAAAATGGTGTAAATTTTTATAAAAATATATTTCTGAAAATTCTAAA
>NW_017535363.1:111046-112499 GCF_001853355.1 Bactrocera latifrons
ACTCATATAACAACATCATAAAAATATTAACAATGAATAAAAAAAATGTTTTTGTTTTTAGAAATTTCAGAAATATTTTTTTAGAAATACTTTTTTCACAAAAATCTTAATCTTGTTACATTTTTAAAGCGCTTTTGACATTCAACGCTTTATTCAGCTATCAAAACAATGTGCTGAATAAGTGCTGAAAGTCAGAAGGCAAACACGGATCTTATTTCAAGACAAAAAAAAAGTGTTAATTAAATTTCTGCATACTAAAATTAATTGAAATCTCGTTTCGCATACGCTGCTAACGGATTTTACTTCTAAATGCATTTATTAATTTCAACGTTCGTAAAAACTCTATTTTTGCTGAAATTTATGGACGACTTTTATGCAATTCATTAACTACTTCATATTTTAACCAAAACAAAAGAAAAACACAAAAAAAAAAAACACAATTTAATAAACACACTTTGCAACAACAGTTTGGTATAGGAAACCGTTAGCAATTTTTGCGCATAATTTTCGAATAAAAATCTTAAATATGGCTTTTTATGTTTTCTTTGTTAAAAAATTTAAATGGAAAAATATTTTCGCCAGATGGTACACACCCACATACAAATGAATGCATATATAACATCTAATGCAAAAGTTCGAAATTTCAAAACTCACTTGACGGTAAATATGGGCGGTATATTTTCGGGCAGATTTTTCATAAGCACTTCTTTCAACACGTGGCTCCAATTAAGAGGCAGCTAAACCACGCTGCAAGATTTTCATTATTATTTTTACTATTTTTTATTTTTATATTTCACTTATTGCTACTTTTCTTGCGACTCAAACCGTCAACCGTCGTCAACGCCAACCGTTTAGCCTTCCTCGATAAATCTATAGCAATAACAAATGCATATTTGCTATCATAAATTTGTTAGACTGCTTGAGCTGCGGCTTCAGCATATAAATATAAACATAATCCATGTATCAGATTTCTCCCGACCGCACACACATACAGACATGCATGCGTATGTGTGAAACGATATCTTCCCATTTAAGGTGTTAATGTCTATTTAGCATTTGAATCACGTTTTCCATAATTTACATTCACGTTTTAGTTGCTCATACATATTTATGTGCCGTCGTTCAGTTGGCTTTGTCTCAAGGCTACGATTTGCTTTTGTTTATTTTCCTTTTTTGGTTTAGGTTTGTGCATATAAATAAATACAAACATGCGTACAAAGAAACATTATACATATCTACAACTGTTGTGGTTCATCTATGCACTAGAAAAAATTAAAACAACAAAAGCAAAAATTTCTGTCTATAATTTGACTATCGGCAAGTTATACGAGTATTATTTTGGTTTTTTCATTTTCCACATATTTTAAATATTTGAAAAAATGTTTTTTAATTAAATTTCAAATTATTATTATTAAAAGCCATTAGAGAATTTTATAAAAAAGAAATTGTTTTC
>NW_017535363.1:114422-121980 GCF_001853355.1 Bactrocera latifrons
ATATATTTTTAGAAATGCATTTATAAAAAAAAACTTGTTAATTTGTTAATTTTTTTTAAAGAATATTTTTTTAGAAATTTATTATTAAATTTTTATGTTCAACGAATTTAAATATGTAAGCATAATCACCAAGCATGTTGCTAAGCACAAATCTTCCAGATATGCAAGTATTGCTTATGGCCACGTGCCCGAAAAATATAAAACGGCTGTTATTATGCCGCTACTTACACGGAATTTAGATTTTTCATTTTCTATATGGCGACAAGCCCTTGCTCTGTTTTGCGACTTAATTCTGTGTATGCTGATGTGCCATATATGCTTTTCGACTGGGTTCACGCATTGTGTGCCTATATTAGAAGAAGTCTTAAAATTTCAGCGCAATCAAAGCTCGTGCGGCAGGCACATGCTTCGCAGGCATAATGAGCAGACGCGAGCCAACAACGCACATATGAGGCTTATACAGATAGATATATAGCTTTTATGAACATATATCAGATATGTATACGAATATGTATATGTATGTGTATATGTATAATGTATATATGTGTATGATGTGACCACAGCGCATCCATCAAGGAGTTGTCAGCTTGTTCATAACGCCTTTTGTTATGCTAAACCCGCCAGCACAGCCTTTTGGCGCCAAATTGCGACTGAGTATGCTTTATCGCTTCCGTTGCGCATATGTATGTATATTCGTTAATAACAATTCTTTGCGCTGACGCTCAATTTATAATTTTGCGAAATTCTTTGATTGATTGCTTTGTTTTGTGGAATTTTACATTTTTTATATTAAATATATCGCAACTGCCCACACCTTGGCTTTGCGGCAATCAACTTTGTGGGACGTCAATCATGCCAAGCGCCAAAATGGCACTTCCTGCGACGAGGCTCACGAATATTTGTCGCTTGGCAGCAGAAACAGTAATCGATAGACGCGTGTAGCCACACAGAGGTGCGATAAATAGTGAACGGTGACACTTGATGACTCGCACATGGAATTGGCAGAGATTCAGGCGGTTCAGGTGTGAATGGCTTTTGTCGATATTTCGGCAAATTTGTTGCCCTTTTTGCTGCTGACACATATATTACATATATCACTTTTTTTCATATATGTACAAATATATATATATATTGTACCCAATTTTTCGGGTATTTTCACATCGCACTTGAGATCAGCGTCAAATCGTACCATTTTCTGCCTGCATTCATGCATTTTTGAATATGAAAATAAACCATTTTCGGGCCCATTTGTAGCATATGTATTCGGCGCAATGAAACCCTATTAGCTTATTGCAACGTGCCTAACCGTAGATAAATAGCTGCCTAAAGAGATATTATTTTTCTTTATATGTATGTATGCTACCACAAAATACAATACATCAGCCAAAGCCATTGTCACCCCTGGCTGTGAATATGTATATACCATATTTTATATATGTATATATTATATACTATATGTTTGGCTGCATGTTCGCCTGCATTCATATGTTATTACGTCAGGAGCCTTGAAAACCTCAATAGCATTTAAACGCACAATGACTTCGCCACAAAAGCTCATACTCATGCATTTTGCTCTCAAAAGATTGACAAGCCTTGAGATTTCGGATTAAAATGTTTTCATAAATGACATAAATATAATATTTTGATGAATATATGTATGTAATACTCTCAAAATCCATGCAAAATTTTTATTTGTGCAGAGCAGTGGCGGATCCATGGAGGGTTTTGGGCGTGAAATAACCCCACTGCCTAAAATCGCAGATTTTAAATAAAATTCAGCAGAAAATATGTTAGAAAGAAAAACACTCCCCAGAATTTATTTCAGTGGCGAATCAGTGGAGAGTACGGGTGGCAAAACCCCCCAAAATCGATTTTGAAAGAAATTAAGTAGAGCTTACGAAATAACATCTATATTAAAAATATGTTAGAAGGAAAAACATCCCCCAAAAATAAACTCTGGAATCGCCACTGGTTAAGACATATTATAAACAGTATGGCTAATTTGTTTCGACAATTTTTTCAACCGAGCAACTTTCGAAACTTCTCAAATTCAACCAAAATTCTCAAAAAATGTAATGCCTTTGAGAATGAATCTCGTGCTTTTACCATTCCATATGAGTATTGATTCTCACAAGAGTAATTTGTTGTAGAAATTGGTCAGTCTGATCGGGTTCACAGCAAAGCAACCTCAAATGAATCAGAAAGAGCAGAACATATACATATGTATAATTTATTCTGAGTTGAGTTCTTTCTATGGTTAAAAGACCTGGTGTACTGGGGTCTCTTTGAAAAATTCCGAATTATGACTGAATTGTTTGTGTCTTACAAAAATAATGATAATCCTACCAGAGGCTGCAGTTCCAAATTTGTCAAATTACTTGGCAAAATTTCTTAATTTGTGAATAATTGTTGTTGTATTTATCATACCCAGAAAATAGCTGGTTAAGTTGAAGTTGCCATCTAAACTGGCCGATAAAACTCAAGTCCCTCTATGAACAACTTTTTAATATGACAAGATATCTTCACGAAATTTTTCACAATTTATTATTCAAGATAGCGCTACCATCTTCGAGGTAATTGCTCAGATCGGATGACTTTAGCATATAGCTGTCATACAAACTGAATAATCAAACTCAAGTGCCTGTATGGACAACTTTTTTATTTGACAAAATATTTTCACAAAATTTGGTGTGAATCATTACCTAAAGTATTTCTATAATCTCCGAAGAAATGGTTCAGATCGGATTACTATAGCATATAGCTGTCATACAAACTGAGCGATCAAGCTCAAGTGCCTGTATGAACAACTTTTTAATATGACAAGATATCTTCACGAAATTTGGCACATATTATTGTCCAAAGCAAAACTACAATCTCTCAAGAAATTATTCAGATCGAACTACTATAGCATATAGCTGTCATACAAACTGAGCGATCAAAATCAAGATAAAGAAAACTTTACACCCTTTTATGGTATAAGAAATGCAATTGTGAGGGGTATTACAGTTAAAAATTCAAAAAGTTAACTTATTTTAGCTTTTTGTTGTATTTCTTTGACAGTTTATTGTCGATTTTATCACAACATATGCAATATCATTCTAAAAATATGAACAAGGCATGCAAACCATATATACCAGTCATATGTGTATAATCATATGTAGAATATATGTATATGTACATATATACATACATACATATACTACATGATATGTCTGTATATAATGCTGTACATATGTTTGTTCATGTGTAAAATTAGCTCATTCGAAATCGATGCAAATCGCACAATAACGTAACACTTAATTGCAAAACAATACTCAACGGCTAAATGAAGTATATCTGATCTTTAAAATATTGATAAGAGAAGTGATGACGTTGAGCGAAAGAAGCATGTATCCTATATTAATCTCAACACTTATATGGTGCCTTAAAAACAAGTGCATTCCCCTGCCTCAACCCTCTCTTCAATGCTTGCTTGTGTACTCACCGCTGTTATTGTTATTTTTGTCTTTTAAAAATAACGCTTTCCACAGCTTTTATTTAAAAACAAAAATTTATAATTAATTACTTAAATCAATACGAACACCTTTGCCTACACTTACTCTCTCACTCTCCCACCACATTTCGCTCGCATTGTTTTGAGAGCTTCAATCAACAAAAACATTCACGAATCAATTGAGATACGCAACCGAACCGCCATTTAGCGAAATTCAAATCTTATCAGCGTCTTTGCGCACGAACGGTTCGAAACATGGCCATAACAGTAAACACAATTCAATGATAAAACGACAAATTAAAATACGAAAAAAAAAAATTAAGAAAAAATTATTTAACATCAAACAATATACTTACGTGTTCGGCCCAAATTAAAATTGTGTCTAATTTTTTCATTGCAGTACACTTGCGGCACTCGATGACGAGAGGTGTGTCGAAGACGTCGGTCCCAGCACTCGAGCAGAAAACGTACGAAACGCCAGCGACTAGCGCGACGTGTCTGCTTAAATATCAGAAGTGATTTCGAATCCAATGTGCAAACGAAAAGTGGCGACGTGCGAAAGCAGAGCGCAGCGTCTGGTCGCGTAGCAAAAAATAACAAGAAATAGTAAAAAAAAAAAAAAGTATTTGCAAGAAAAATTAGCAAAAAAGAAAAAATTAAAAAGTGTTTCAAAAGTGAATGTGCACATAACCTATATACATATATATACTCACACACCCATATACATATAATCGCTTCGTGTAAATAGGAGCTTCGTATCGCTCCAAACAAAATAAGCAATCATAGCAACTCAACTGAAAATGTGTTCCAAGGAGTTGCTGCTCTTAGCATGCCTCTTCCTGCTCGGCGGTCTGCGTTTGACCTCGACCACGACAACCACCACTTTTGTGGCGGCCATGTCCATAGCGAATCAGGATCTCGATCGTTATTTTCGCACGGCGAACGCCACCCAGATGCTCGCCAATGAGGAGCGTATCATCATAGATGTCTATAATTACGCCTATTTGAATTTCACCTACTTGAATGAGTTTGGTGAAATACGTAAGTTGGCGCATAGTGAGGAGAAGGCACGTTACGGTGAGGGTAAAGTGGATAGTAGAGAGGGTAAACTCGTACATATAAGCACGATTGGTAATATAACCGATGATACGGCTTGTACGTCCAAGATCGCCGGCACTAATGGTGAGAGTTTTCCACCCAAGGGTGTCGGTTGGATTGCGCTGGTGAAGCGCGGCTTTTGCACATTTGAGGAGAAGGTGAAACATGT
The DNA here is from genome assembly GCF_001853355.1 of Bactrocera latifrons. NCBI lineage: Eukaryota > Metazoa > Arthropoda > Insecta > Diptera > Tephritidae > Bactrocera > Bactrocera latifrons. Next base: position 119,183 of record NW_017535363.1, read on the forward strand.
GTACGATCGTGGTGCGATCGGTGTGATCATCTACAATGACAAAGCAGTCAACAATCTGGAGAAAATGCAGATTAGAGATCAACTGCGTAAGTATGCAAAGTAATTGTATTTGTTTAAGCGCTAGGGATCTAAGTACAACGATTACACTCACAGTAATCAATTGAAATAGCGCAGAATATGCCCTATCTATGATATTTATATTAGCAGATTTAGATAAGCAATTTTTGTACTTCTGACTGGGTAATTAAAAGATAAGGAAGTAATGCGAACAAGCAATTAATTACAAAATAGTGCTTACATATTATTGCTGTTAAATTACATATGTTATGAGACTCTGATTAATTAATGACTATATCAAATCTAAACAAATTAAAAATAAATCAAAAATTAACTTAGAAGTTAAACTAGAGTTGATATGAAATTCTGATTACTGATTTGTAATCAAAATAAAGTAATGATTACATTAGCTGTAATCAAACTGAAAATAAGTCAAAAATTAAAAATCAAATTGAAAATGAAAGTATATTTATTTTGAGTTTCTGAGTATTGGTTTGTAATCAAAATAAGGTAATGATTACATTAAATATAATCAAACTAAAAATAAAAATAAAATTAATATTACGTTAAATAGTTAATGTGCAGTTGTTATGACCGTCTAATTACTAATCAAAAAAGTAATGATTACATCAAATGCAAAATGAATAAAAAAATAAAAACACAAAAAATTAAAAAGTTAAGGTACAGCTGTTATGATTAACTAATTACTGATTTGTAATGCAAATAAATTAATGATTACATCGAATGTAATCAAATTGAAAAAAAAAATACAAATCCAAGAGTTTAAGTTCAGTTGTTATGAGTTTGAATTACTGATTTGTAATTGAAACTAATTAATGATTACATCAATTTCAATAACTTGCGATTACAAGTCACAGATATATGTTGTTTGTATTCAAAATGTTTAATTTTTTAATTAAATTGAAAATAAGTGCTTACAACTACTTCAGTATCTTATGATTTTAAATTAAAACATTAAGGCACCGTTATTAACTTCATACTGATTACGGATTTGTAATCAAAATTAATTACGGATTTCATGTACTTCAATATCCTACAATTTCAACTAAATGATAGTGGAGTTGTTATGAGATTCTTAGCAAACAGAATTATCAACTATTTAATTACCATTAAATTCTTATTAGTGAGAAAGTCATTATTTGCAATTGAATTGTTTAATCATTTTATAACCAGTGCATTTAATGCTTGCGTAATTTGTACATAAAAATGATAACTATGGCAATAGTACTTAAAATAGTATTGCTATTGCGAAATTAGTATTTAGCAATAGCTTCGATGCAAGCACTGGTAATGGTAATCATTATTTAGTACATACAAATAACAGAAATTCAGCGTATTTCATCATTTTACAGTTTTAGCATACATAATTAGCTATAAATGCATGTAATGTAAAATGTAATCATTACTTTTTAATTCCATTACTTTTATATAAAATTACATAAACTAGATATTGCTTTCAACTCTAAACATTTTATAATGTATTATGTAATGTAAAATGTAATCATTACTTTTTTAACTCCAGTACTTCTATAGCAATTAAATATACTCTTATCATTATTTTAGCCAAAATAGAATTTGTTATTGTTAAAACTCATACATTTAGCTAAAAGTATTTATACGATATTGGTAATGATAATTATACAGTTATTAAAACGTGAGCGAAGTAATTATAAAAATATTTTGCAGTACTAAAATTACACTTTCTTAAACTTTTCATTTTTTATTGTCATTACAACATAAATACTCAATAATAAATTTATTTTTGTTATTGTAATCATTACAGTAATTACAAATAATAATAATAATAATGGAATTTGCGCAGATTATTACGTTGAATTACTCAATTATATATTATATTAAAACAAAAATAATAATCTGGTAAATAGCCTATACCCTTACTAAACAATTAATCACAATAAAATTACATTACTTCATTACTTTCTTGCGCATTTCAGGCGATATAACAGCTGTGATAACTTATCTTGAGATTGGTTTGGAAATAGCACGAATCGTTGATCAAGGATTGCAAATGGATGCCGCCATCATAAAAGGCCGATCCGGTAGCCGACCACTAAATACGCTAAACAAGTACGTGTGAATATTTTATGATACCCCTTCTCTTAAGTATTTATTGCACTTATTGATAATGCCCGATGACTAACGAAAGCAGTAATGGCGGGTGCTAGCATCACTACCACTAGTAGAAAGTGTATCGTACTTTTCAGCTCGGGTGCAAATTTAAGCCGATCGCTGCACAAAGTGCTATCTTCATTCATAAAAGATCCGTGTGAAATTGTTGGTGCTTATTTTTAAGTATTTATTAAGAACAATAATGCATGCACTTGCTGAATGTCGAATGGTACGGTGAGATCTGCGACTGTGTTGAGTAATATCTCATATTTCTTGAAGGGATAACTTGAGAGTTGTATTCAATTTGTGTACCAGAAGGATATAAGGAAGGATGGGAGACCCTTTATAGTATATATTAAAAGTAATAAAGTGAACCGTCTGACAGGCTGCATCGATTTAGTCATGTTCGCCTTTAAATATGCGCACTAGTCTCTTAGTTTTTTAGCTCTTTTTATGAAAATTTGCACATGTTCTTTTCACCTCAAGAATCGGCCGATATGAGCGAATCGGCAATACCGAACCACTATAGCATATAACTGATATATTTATAATTTTTTAAGCAAAAAAATTATTAATTTTCAATATTTTTT
>NW_017535363.1:122865-129418 GCF_001853355.1 Bactrocera latifrons
TTTTAATAATTCTTTTTCCAAATATTAGTATTTTTTAAAATTTTTTGTAATAATTTTCGTTTTTTTTTAATAATTTTCAAATCTTGATTTCGTAATACTACATACACCGAGTTCAGCGAACTTTACAGCAGATTACTGGAAATAATTCAGAAACGCGGCCACGAAAGTGTGCGAACTCATAAACAATATTTGTCATTAGCATATACATACAGACTACATACAAGTGTAAATATAAGTATATACTAAAAATATTCAAATATGCCGCCATTGACGGCATGCATTCGCATAATGTATTCATATTTATTAGACTTGCAAGAATTTGGCAATTTTGGCAATGCCAATGCACTTGAGCGCAACACAATCGCCTTGCCGACTGTCTGCCATTAAGATTTAAGTGAACCCATACTTATGCAAAGCACTGACTAACTGTTTGTTTATGTACTAGACTGCAATTTAGTGAATGAAGTCAAATTTTAATAATAAAATTAAACAAATAGCCGTTCGTCATGAAGCACGTGAAACATACGCACACATAAACTTGGGGTTTAGCGCTTGGATTTGACGTACACGACTGATAAGCGGCTAAGTAATAGTCGCCCGGGGCGCACATTCCAATAATAACACAGCGAGTAATGAACTGGCTGCTGGCGGTGCATTGGTATACATGACGGTCATATACAATTGCAAACATTTGTTATGTATATAAATATAAGCACACATACCGGAGTGCTGGCTAAAACGAGAGCGTTTGACAAAAATATAAACAAAATGCGCAAATCTGAATATACATATGCACCTATACTCAGGCGTTCAAATTTGTTTTGTAAAAATACATATGCAATTCTCTGCGGGGCCACTGAACCGTATGTGTGTATATGTGTTGGTATATTAAACTAAAATAAGCAGCCAAATTCTCTCGAATACACCTTAGCGCCTTGAGATTTGGAAATGGATAGGCAGTGCAAGTATTTGCGCTTGTTAACTGATAGCTAAGCTGGGTTGACTTGTGTCCAAGAGAGGTCAATATCTTTTCTAATGACCTGAGGAGAATTAGAACTGAAGTGCATATTTCGGCAGTTTAGCTTTGTTTTGAAATGGGAAGCCTTAAAGTTAAGTAAGTTGTGAGCAGTTTATTAGCCGATTTGAGTTTCCCACTACAGGGACTAGTTTTCTATATCCTCACTGTGTAAGAAAAATCATGAGTTAAGTGTTTTGAAATAAAAGAAGTTAATTGGTAGGTGACTTAGCTAGAAAATTTACAATAACCCTAAATGTAGGCAATATTTTTATTCACTTTGCTATTTGCTTAAAATTCAAATGTAAAAAATTGCCTATTTTCAGAATGTTTTTTAGCAATCTAGAAAAAACCTCCTATGGTTGAATGCGATTGAACGTCTTTAAGTGTCTGCTAGAAGAGCAGCTAAAAAATATCAATGTTTCATATACAATTTTATACATTTTTGAATATTTCACTGAAGGCCTGAAATAAATTAGAAACATGAAAGATTTCATACCACCAAAAATTAAGTAATCGTAATCATATTTTCCTTAAGTATATATGAAACCACTTCATTGCTTATCAGACTTGATTATCATTTAATCCACTAGAGGCACGTGAAATGTGGTCTTAACTTTTCAGAATGTTCTACGATCATTATCACGCAAAACCAGCAATTTTGGTAAATTTAATCGGTAAAATACATATTTTTGCAGTTATAAACAGAAATTGCGTAGTTTGGAAATTAAGAAGTTATAAATTATTATTATAATATGCGAGCATAAATCTATTCAAGAGCTGAATAACTGTCTAAATTGCGGTTAATCAACAGCATATAGCCAAGCATGAGAATAATTTATTATCCAACAGTGATAAACTCGTGTTTGTCGCACAGCGTAAAACACTTTTAGTCTATGGTCAAAATTCAATACCAATTAAACTCTGCATTGAATATTTTAATCCTTCCTAAACTCCTTTCCATTTACAATTTACCATTTTTTCGTTAGGACTGTAATTTCAACTAATCAGTTCTTAACACTGCTATAAACACTACCTATCAACATTTTAAAACTCGAGTTTGAGGGGTAATTTAAATTTTTTGAAAATAGTTTTTCTCCTTTTATAGGAACAAAAGCATTGAAATATTTACGATAAACACCGCCCTCATACTATAAACTCAATATTTAAACTCGAGTTTATGAAGAAACTCTCAGTTTATCTTTCTGTTTTACTAAAACTAAAGTATTTAAAGACCACCAATAAAGAAGTTCATAAATGTGCTGTGTACAAATACGAACCGGTGAGAACACCTTTCTATTTAAATAAATTGTAATAAGGGACACAATAGATCCTAGGTCGCGGTGCAATCCTCATTTACTTATCTAATCGAAGGTGTCTGAAATTTTTGCTTCCCTATATGAGAATTTGTTCACGGCAAAGTCCTATTGATGTTTTCAAAAAATATTTATATAGTTAACCCTCTGATGGTCATTTAAAGTCTTTATGGTTACTCAGTGTCTTTTTATTTTTCATGCTATAAAAGGTGGGCCAAAACAACTCTTCACTCAAGAAGTTGAGCCTAGAAGAAAATGTGTATTTCTATGAAATAAAAACTTAATTATTACCCTCCCCTGTCGTGATTATTCAAAGTACACTCGCGTCCAAAATGTAAAACTTAATATTCTTATACAATATGCCACGGATGATGGATTTATTATATGGCACAGTCTGGATGGGGTGGTATCCAATGCTGTGATTATGGCACCACCGAAAATTCTGTTAAGCATTAATTTGGTGGTTTTATTGCCCTGAAGTGTGTTACCATATTTTCCTTTTTATAGTCTAGCAACATGTTGCTACAGAGTAGAATAGTTTTGTTCACCTAACGGTTGTATGTATTACCGAAAACTAAGCAATATAGATATAGTGTTATATATATGCAATATAAATGACCAGGATGACAAGAAAAGTTGGAATCCGGGTGACTATCTGCCTCTCCGTACATCTTTGCAAGCTGTAATGTAAAAATTGAGATATCTTGATGAAACTTGGTAAGCGGGTGCCATGGTTAAAAAAAAATTAGGAGTCCATAAAGGGCGTAATCGGACCACTACCATGCCCACAAATCGCCATTAATCGATAACTGAGGGCTAAATTAAGGTATAGCACTCTAGGGGTCCTTTTAGATGAAATCACATATCTCAGGACCAGACCGACCTATTTCGACTAAATTGAGTATGTAGTATTCTTTTCTGACGAAAAACTTTTCAAATCAACCAAAACTGTTCAAGTTCCTAGGTACCGAATAAGTGGACCCCAGTATCTATAGTTGACTTTTTACCGAAAATATCGATCAATATGTGAGATACATATACAATCGAAATTCAGAGAGAATGCTTTCCTGACAATAGTAACTCTGTGTATCAAAAATGGGTTGAATCGGGTAAATACTTTGCTGAGCCCCCATATATATAACGATTTTAGAACTTCCGGGTGATTATATATATGCCATATATATCGGTCTATATGTGAGTTTCTGCTAGTTTCAAGACTATAAATTATTCGATTGCACCCTAACTCTGCCCTTCCTTACTTGCTTATTTTATAATTTTTTTATTTTTATTATTTTCATTCTCTTCGTGCTATCTAGTTCCTTCCAGTGTTTACTACGTGCGAAATTGTCTCGACGTTGATTGTTGTTGCTACTATTATTGTTTTTGTTATTGTTGCTGTGGTGATAACAGCCATGTCGCAGCGTGTACACAACATCAACAAATTGAATTTTTACTACTCCATAATAAAGATTAAGTTTATTTAAGTTAGCATTGAGTCGTTTTGTATTAACAAACGGTTGGGGATCTGGAATATTTTGCACGCACACACCGACAGCAACACACGGATATATATGTACACGTTGGCTGTGCGAAAAGAGACATGTCTAAATTCAAATGGTGCCCGAAAAAGTTTTTATGGACATTAAGCTTAGTGTTGGCACACCTGTCGCTCTTACACACACACACACGCGCACACACAAACATGCAGCCATACTACACTGAAGATAAGTATATGTATGTACTTACATGTATGTATGTGTAAGCGTGGCATGGCGCAGTTCTAGCCACTCGCGTAGCGCGGCGAACGTGTTCGTATTTGTATGCATAGCACTTGCGCAGAACTCGTTGGAATTTGCTTTTTGTTCTCTATTTTTCGCTACTGTGGTTTAGGCTTGTCCACTCTGTGCGTGAATTGTTGTTGGAAAATAATTTGTATACCCTAAATGGGGTTTATGTAGTATGCCAATAAGCATGTAAAAGCAAGTAGTAAATGTTGGAGATCCTACAAATTTATATAAATAATCAGGCTGAGCAGCTAAGTTGATTTATTCTTGTCTGGATGTCTGTCATATGCATATATGCGCACTAGTCGTTCACCTTTTGTGTTATCCATCTGAAGTATTACACACCTACTTTTTTCACCAAGAAGCTACTCATTTGTCGGAATGGTCTATATCGGACAACTATAGCGTATAGCTGCTATACAAACTGAATGATCTGTTTAATGTTGTTGTATGGAAATTTTTTTTACTTGACAAGGTATCTTCATAAAATTTGGCAAGGATTATTATTCAAGCTATTGCCATAATCTCTGAAGAAATTGTTTTGATCGGACCACTATAGCATACAGCTGTCATAGAAACTGATCGGTCAAAATCCAGATCTCATATGGAAAATTTTTTTATTTGAAAATATAGCTCCACCAAATACGGCACAGATTATTATCTAAGACAGCACTATAATCTCCCAAGAAATTATTCAGATCGGATCACTATAGCATATAGCTGCCATACAAGCTGAAGGATCAAAATCAAGTCCTTGTAGGGAAAACATTTTTATTTCACAAGATATCTTCACGAAATTCGGCACAAATTATTGCCTAAAGTAGTTATGCAATTTTTTAAGAAATTGTTTAAATCGGACTGCTATAGCATATAGCTGCCATACAAACCGACCAATCTAAATAAATATAGAATTTTTTTATACCCTTTCGTGCTATAAAAAGTGCAACTGCGAAGGGTATTATAGCTTTCGTGCAAACGGTTTTACGTGTTTTTGTTTTATTTTTTTTTTCTTTTTTCCTTTTTTGTATCTTATTATTTTTTTTTAATTTTTTTTCCATTCTTTTTCTGTCCGTCATTTTTAAATACTCTGCACGTGTGTCATAAATATTTGCCGCCTCATTGCTGTGAAAGGTTACCGTTGGCAATGAATAAAAATTAGCCCCACTCACCCCCAACGGCATGTGTGTTGCATATAAAGCAACAATAAGGCAATAAAAATTTATAATGATAACGAAAAGGGTAACTAAGTCTAAAGCATAAATTTCGCATGTCTAAATTTATTGCAATTATTGCTCGTTGTTTTCATAAAATTGCGCCAAAAATGGAAGTTTCTTGAACTAATCATGCGCCGCCGCTAAATTCATAGTTCAATCACGACGCTGAACTGCCCAGTTACCCACATACATATCTAATGTGTGTCAATGCTTGTATGTGTGTGTAGAGGTGCTTCATGTCTTTGCTAATTTCCACGTAAAACTTTACAAGGCAATTACAAGTTGTTTGCTTAGATAAATAGCTGTGCATTTAAGCTGCTTAGTGACACGGGTGAGGTAATAGACACACATACATATATGATATATGGGGTGAGTGCGCTGGTAGTTTGTTGTTGTTATTCCTTTGTTGTGGTGATACATGTGGATATATTGGAATTTAATTACATTTATATTTCATGGCAATAATTACAATATTAGTCGCGGTAATTACTTTAGTGGAGGGGCTTAAGTGATTGACTAGCATTTGGTGGAGTGTAGGTTCGAAACGTAAGCGTTGCTTACATTTTAGACCTACAATGTGTTAGGTAAAACATTCTAGATTTGAACGGATAACATTTTTGTGGAACATTTTAAGCCTCGAGGTTTTGCACTGCGACCCATGAAACGCAATAAATATTCTGCTGGGAAAAATATCTTTATAAAGAAATGATACCAAATTTAGCAAACCATTTCCCTTTAATATTCTCTTTTTCTCAGAAAGACTATTTCACTTTAACTGAAAGAAAGTTGGTGTTTGAAACACACACTTTTCTCAAATTCACTTTGCACCTATTAAATTACAAAGAATTTAACATTTAATTATACGTACATATGTATTTGAATTTTGCTTCCGCTATTTTTAGATACTACAAGAAAATCGTACAGGGTAGCCGACTACATTTTGGATGAAATTCGGATATGTTGTAGATCATAAAAAAGTAAGTGCGTAGTATTGTTCACGTTTGTTGAGTTGCAAAAAGTTTACAAATTTACATACAAAAGTACATACATACTCGTAAATACAAGAACAACGTATTAGTTATGTAGTAGTGTGATGCGTTTATACAGTTCTACAACATATCCGAGTTCATGCATTGTTTGAGCAAAATAGTACCTAACTAAAATGAGTATTATGTATAAAAAAAAATTATTAAATAAAATCCAAAAAAATTAAAAAAAAAAGAC
>NW_017535363.1:130413-134292 GCF_001853355.1 Bactrocera latifrons
CTTAAACATATAACAATTTTAATTAAAATAGAAATTAGTGAGCATTTTTTTATGTTTTTGGTTTTAGAGACTTCAAATGTGTTTCGGATATATTTACAAGTTTTTTTTTTAATTTTTTATCCAATAGAATAAATAAAAATGAAAAAAATAAATTATTCGCTCTATCAACTCCATTTAACCTACAAATTATAATTACTATATATAAATAATAAAAAATTAAAAACGTTATCCTCAATATTAAAATACGCAAAAATATAGTTTACCATAAAATATATAATTAATGGCTTTATTTCACAAATAAACACAGTTTTAAGCTTTCAATGTTCTTATATTTTAAAACTAAAAAGAATATATATATATATACATATATATCAATATCTAATTATAAATAAATAACTTAGAACTAAATTATATATCTAAATTATCAGCATTCGCTTTGGCTCGATTATTTTTTTATACTATCGATATATACTTCGTTTTTTTCGTTTGAGTAACTGTAAATATGTTACCTCTCAATTTTTTATCTCTCTAATCGCTTTCTCTCTCTCAATTTCCTTTAAATAATTATTCTTTAATATTAAAAAAGTAATTATAAAATATTAATGTTTAAAAAAATCGATTATTTTATTATGCTCTACTCTCTTACATATTCGTAGAACATCCGTGCTGTTTGTCTCCGTCTCCTTCATCGTGCTGATGGTGATATCGCTGGTGTGGTTGCTGTTCTACTATATACAACGCTTTAGATATCTGCAGACGAAGGATCAGCAATCGGTAAGAGCGCAAAGTTTTTTTTTATGTTATATTAATAATAAAGAAGAAGAACAAGCACAACAAACGATATGAAATAAGTGAGAAAGCACTAAGACTGAGTGGAGCCGAAGATAAATTAAATATATCTTGTAAAAAATTTTTTTTTTATGTAAATCGGTTTGAAACTTTGCTCAAAATAACTACTAGTTATCGATAATTATAGATATCTTCAACGAATATCAATAAATTATTGATAATTGTTGCATAACCAGTCGATAATTATCGCGAGCTACTACTTATGTTGAGCAATACGATGGAAAATATTTGAGAATTATCGATATAAAAAATTATCGATAAATATTTCATAAACAGTTGACAATAATCGAGAATATGTAGTTTCGCACAATTATTTAGAATGATTAAATGATGAACTAAAGCTATAAATGGTCGATAATTATCGATAACTAATACTTAATGTTCTCAATGCGATATACGTTAATTATGGATTTATAAAAATGATCGATGAATATTTCGTGAAGACTATAAATATCGATAAATTGCTCTTATTTCGCGAAAAGTTTTTGAACTATTTGTTTTCAATAATTATCGATATTAATAAATAATAAACAAAATTTGGTTAATAGTCAATAATTATCGATATTTTTTGGACGACTTTTTCTTTTCAATAATTATGTATTCAAATGGTGTCCGTAAATTATCGGTAACTAGTACTTATTTTGAGCAATGCGATAAGAAATATGCGATAATTATCGATATACATAAATATTTCCTAAGCAGTGGATAATTATAGATAATTTGTAGTTATTTCGCGCAAAGTTTTTGAAAGACTCTCTTTTCCTTAATTATCGAAATCTACAATGATGTACAAAAATCGTTGATAATATCGATAATTATCGATATATAAAAATTATCGAGCAATATCTTATTATCTATCGATAATTATCGAAACTGATAACACATAAATTTATATAAATACAAATTATCGATAAATATATCATTAGCTATCGATAATTATCGAAAGTAATAACACTCAAAAATTGTCCAAAAATTTTTTGGTAGCATCAGTTATACAGTTTTTCCCCACTTTTCTCTCCCTCAAAGCGCCAACTGTGTTCGGTCACCAAGAAAGCCATCATGAAAATACCCACAAAAACGGGCAAGAGTAGCGATGACAAGGATATGGACAGCGATTGTTGCGCCATCTGCATTGAGGCCTACAAACCATCCGACTGCATACGCGTATTACCCTGCAAGTGAGTACTTGAGAGCTCTACAGAATTTCCAAATTGTTTCCAAATATTTACAACCAAAACACCGCACTTAACTGCTACTTTTGTCTTCCGCTCAGGCACGAATTTCATAAGAACTGCATCGATCCCTGGTTAATTGAGCACCGCACCTGCCCCATGTGCAAGTTGGACGTGCTGAAATTCTACGGCTTTGTGGTGGGTGATCAAATACACACGACACCGAGTCCACAACACGTGCCGCCCCCCGCACAAACAATGGGCGGCAGCAACGATGTGGAGGTCATTGTAGTTGCGCTAGCGCCGCCCTTCTCCGCGGCACAGCAGACATCACAAACACAACAACAACAACAACTCGCACATCAATCGCATTCACATCCAACACCGACGACTGCGGCTGGTGCAACGCAAACACAGCTGCCAGCAAGCGCTGTGACGCATGCGCAAGCACACGCACATAACTGTAATTGTGCTAGCAGCAGCAATAGTAGTAGTAGTGGTATTAGTGGTAGTAGCGTTAGTGGTAATCATAGTCATTGCAATTGTTGCAACAACACGCCAAGTGATAGCGCGTGCTGCCAACAGCGCAGCAGCGGCGGCAACAACAACAACAGCAACTGCTGTCAGCACAGCTGCGCCTATGCGCATGCTAGTGGTGCGACCAACAACAACAATAGCAGCAACACCGCCAGCACACATATTATGCGCCGCAACTCGGCGCCTTTGGTATTGCAAGTATCCACCGCCAGTCACCAAGTGACCGACGTTTAAGCGTACTGCAACGTAAACAACAATAACAACATTAAACGCCAAACAGCAGCGCGGCAAAATGGAGTGAAATTGGATTTCTTTGGCGCCACGCTGCAATGCAACTCATCAAAACACACCCACACACACATGCATGCACTTATGCTACTCACATCACTACAAGTAAACTGTAAATAATTTTTTTTGCTATTTTTCTGCAAAAGTAAAATCTATTTGTTTGTGAATTTTTTTCAAATATTTTTAAGTTTTAGTTCTTACTTGTTTGTTTGTATTTTTGTGTTGTCTTTACTATGCTAAGCGCTAAACGATATCGTCTGTATGATAAAGAGAGTAGTTTGTAGAGAACGCAATTAATTCTTAAGTGTATAAGCGAGAAAAACATTTTGAGACTTTTTAAGACTTAATATTTACGATTAATTATTGTATATGAGACACATATGTACATACATATGTATGTATATGTATAGTTATGTGTATGTGTGTAGATATTTGTAGGTTGGAGAGCAGTTTTTTTCTTTGCAAACTTTTTTGTACGAAAAATCAGTGGTAAAGCAGTTTTCTTTTGCATTAACCGATTTTTTTAATTTTTCTAAAAAAATGTAAAAATTATTTTTTCCAAAAAAAAAACTTCACTTTTTTTCAGTTTATAAATTAAAATTCCTTTTTGATTTTTTTTCGAAGCAGGTCCACCTATCTTCTGTTTTTATAATTTTTGTTAAAGACTTTTCTGGAAAAAATTTTTCTAAAAAAAATTGTAAAATTCAAAAAAATACTCAAATATCTGTGTACAAGTTTTTGTGAAGAAGTGTTTCTTCTTATTTTAACATTTTTTTTTCTTTTGAAAATTGTGAGATAAATTCTACACAAATTTTAAAAATTGGAAAAAAACACAAAAATTTCAAAAAGTTCTAAAAAAGCTTATATTTCGTTGTTTTTTATAATAAATTATTTTCAAAAAACATTTTTTTTTTGTTTTGATAAGACCTGTTTTACTTTATTTTATTATATTTTTGTGATAAGATTTCTTTTGAAAAAAGTTCTTTTAAAAAATTTTTTTTTAGAAAACCATTTTAAGTATTTCTGCAAAAAA
>NW_017535363.1:134861-136628 GCF_001853355.1 Bactrocera latifrons
TTTTAACCTACATATACATATGATAATCTATGTACATATGTATATTGAAAATTCTTGTTAAAATTGAAAAAAATTGCTATGATTTCGGTCTTTGATTGTGAAGGCCTAACATATTTTTATGAAAAAGTAAAAATAGAAAAATTTAAATTTATTTTTTCAAATAATTTTGAAATTAACGTTTTCAAAAAATTTTTAAGTCACTTTTTTCAAAAAATTTTGAAAAAATAATTTTCCTTAAAAAATATAAAAACAAATTTGCAACAAATTATTTAAAACATATTTAAAAGAAAATTTGTTTATACTTTATTTTTTAATTTTTCAAAAATTAAAATTTTGCTCAAACAAATTCTAAAAAATCCAATCCTTAAACTAAATTAAATAAAACACACACACACATACGTACACACTTAAACGATACTAAAAATAGTAATTTAATAGTTTTAGTGTTTAAAACATAACGTTTAATTCTTAGTCTTAAATACAAGAGCAATCAGGTGTTCCGATACACACAACGCTAAAGTCGTGGTGACTATTGACTAGTYATTTAATAATTAAATATTAATGAAAATATATACCATACATATACATATATAACATATAGTACGCGAGTATTTGATATGATATCTAACAGAAATATAGAACAGCAGATATGTGTTACTTAACATGCAGTTAAAACGTAGACATTAAGTCAAAGCGAAACAATTATGCGCAAAACAATAATATGCAGATTTGAAATTTTTTTTTCTTCAAATATACATACATATAAAAAACATATGTAGTAGTGTAAGCGTAGTTAACAAAATATTTCTCTAATTAAATATAAACAAATAATTTTCATAAAAACGAGAAAACCCTTTTTTTATTTCATTTTTTGTTAAACAAAATATATTATTATTGTTTATTTGCTGGTTTTTATGACTTTGGTCGTTTTATTTTCGAAATCGGTTGCTTGCAACATTATGGAGGTATGATACTGTGCCGCTTAGCTATTTGAATATCATTCCACTTTTTATTTTTTTCAACATATACACTCGATGGTACTCATATACTCATTCCTAAAAAAACAACAAAAAAAAAAAAACAAAAAAAAAAAAATTTGGAATTATGTAGTTGCCTACTTCAAGACCCTCGTAAAAGTATGATATCCACATCTGGAAGAATTTTGATTTTTTTTCTCCCGATTTTCTGCAAGCTAAATTTAATTGGTAAAACTTAATAAGAGCGAGATTTCTTTCTGTTTATAAATGTATATTGAAATTGCTCTTACAATTCTTTAGTAGCTCCTAATGGTATGCTACGATTACATTAGAAGGCTGAAAGCTAATCATTCGAAAGTATTTCTTATATAATAATATTAAGAACTGTTTTTTTTATAATTTTTTAATATGTTTTTTTTACTTTTTTTACAGTTATTTTCTTTTTAATTTTTGTTAATACGTTACTTTGTTTTAAATTTTTTTAGAACTTTTTTATTATTTCTTTATGAAATAGATGTGATAACCTCTCGATCAAAATACAATATAAAAATTTACTAAATGCGTGAATTATTTCGTTTTTCATATATTATATTAAATGTAAATATTCACCTACAATTTTCCTAATAGCCCCTGTGGGTATGCTTAGAAATTTTCTTCGGCATATAGTAGAAAAAATTTTATATTGAAATTTCATACTTTTTGGTTAAAAATCGTCATGAAATGTATAAATATCTGATTTATTTATCAGCAGTGAAGTTTTAATATTTGATTTTCAAATAATAAAAAAATA
>NW_017535363.1:137702-163235 GCF_001853355.1 Bactrocera latifrons
AAAAAAAAGATTTGCTTTAATTTTTTTTAAATTTACTTAAAATTATTAGTGAAGACGAGAATTTTTGCATTAAAATTTTTTCAACCAAAGAAAAATAATAACTTAAAAAAAATAATAATTAAATACATTTTAACGCTTTCGCTGAAATTAACGCTTAAAAAAGTATACGGAACTCAATAATAACAATTTTATGTGAATATACCCTGAAAGCCCTTAAATTACATTAAACATTATTCCTGTCAATAAATTTTATTTTAAATATGCATAAATATGTGTGCATATATGTAGATAAACCTGAGTTATTTCGCCGCTTTAGAAACATCATTAGAATTATTTTCTATGCTTCAATTTTATTTCATTTTTCCCTTCAAGCGCTATAAATAATATATTTGGTTAAATATCCTTAAAATAGCATCAAAAATGAAATTTTCCACAAGGAAAAAATCTCGAACTTTAAAGGAGTTTTTCAATTCGTAAAACACAACTATAACTGAAAATAATTTTGTACATACATACATACATGTATAACCAAATCATATGTATATGTATTAAGCTAAGTTAGTTAAGTGCGCTATTCAAGAGTTACGGAAAATAGTTCATAAAAAATCGCTAAAATTTATGAAATAAACGAAAATATGAAGGAGAATTCTAAATACGCTTTTGAATTTTTATTAGCTCTGCTATGCTTTAAAACGCTTAGAAATGCTTGCTTCGGGCTTTTCTGACTGCTTTCATAGATCTAGTGGCTAGAACGCTTCCGAAGATTGCAGAAATGTGACTACAATATAAAATAATAATTACAAATTTCATTAGCACTCATTTCAAAATAAATAAGTTTCAAAACTAGTTTTCAAAATATAGTTTTGAAATATAGCTGCTTCAACTTTTCACAAAATAAAAAACCATAAGAGAAATTGCTTCAGAAAACGCTTTTAAAGCAAAAGTAAAGCTACGCTTCAGGAAAAACAGTCTCAACAGCATATAACTGTATATAACGGTTAACACATATCATGCCAATACAACCACATCTACATGGCATTGGTCTTTTAGCGCACATATGTATCTATGTACGATTTAACCGTATATATACTTCTATATTCCGCCAGTTCCTTGGCAGCGAGGAAAGCATTTTGGAATATGAACCCGATCGTCCGCCGGTAGACGCCACCAGTGCTGCAGGCGCTGCAGCTGGTAACGGAAATCTCAGCGCTACAGTGGCAGCTGGCGCACAACGCAACGGCGCGCTCGGCGAACTCATGCGCAGTCGCGATTTTGTCATTGATTTTCCGCGCATTTTCGTGCTTGAAGCTGGCGCCGTCACCGGCACACACGAATCCTTATTTCCCGCACGTTTGCCGGAGCGCTCACAGTCCTCACTGTCGCTGGCAAATGCAAAGGACTGGATGTCCGCGATGACGAACAAGCTGGATGAGCAGCACGGGCTGCGACGCTTGCGGCGTGGTGTGACGCGCGACGGCATGGATGAGGTTTGCATTTGCACACAAGTATTACAAATTAAGTTTGATGAAAAATTTTTGAAAATAATTACAGAATTTATTGACGGTCTGCGCGGAGGCGGTTAAGAAGCGTCGTTCACGCTCCGCCGATGGCCGCTACTCGAGCAGCTTTTATGCGCGTCAGCAGGCCATGCAATTGCAGGGCGAACTGGAGTGCGGTTATGGTGATGGCGCGGAAGCAGCTGAGCGCGTTAAGCCAGATGAAGTAGCCAAGTTGCGCCCAAATGCCACCATTTTGGACTTGACCGATGCTGTTTATGCGGAGTCGCGCCAGCGCCAACAGCAAGTGAACAATTGCGCGCTGCCACACGCTGAGCTGGAGTATGTCACGTCAAATGCGCGTCGACGTTCGTTAAGACGCGGCAGTGAAAGGGCCATACAGCTGCATGAGTTGCCATATCGTTCGCCGGTGCCTAGCCAAGCTGGCACTCCGGCTGGTAGCCGTGAGTCAACGCCGCCACTCGATGTGTCCATCACGATTCAGGTGAACGGCGAAGGTATAGATTTGGAATAGAAACGAAAGGACTGTACACAGAGAGGCTGCTGAAAAGATTTCTTTAAAATATTTTTAATTTTGTTTCAACTCATACTTGTATTTACTACAAACTGGTTACACTTCCAAAAAAAAAAAAAACAGCAAAAAGTAAGGAAAAGGTGAATTGTTTGTCTATAATTGAGTAATTGGAACTGTTAATTGAAAATAAAGAACTTAAATTAAAGAAAGAATAGCTCGGTGTGCTAATACTTGCTCGAGGAACAAATTTTCTCTATAAAAATTTCGACTTCGGACACTTACCAGCATTTACGAGATCCTTCCAACTGTTTTAGGCTTTAGGTTTGCTGTTGTTGTAATGTTATTAAGCGCTTATCGCTGAGAATCGTTGTTGGAGTAATATTAATAAACGCCTAATGGTGTAGAGAGACTATTCAAACGGATGCACGCTCCCGGATATTTGAGAGACGTCTATGTAGCCACGGATCACGGACCACGGACCACGGACCACGCACTTTCACACTTCACTTCATATCACTTGAACATAAATTTCTATATTCTGACACATACATATGCAAAAGCCGGCAACATTGTTGTTATTGTAAAAAACGTAATTAAATTCAAAACACTTCCATGCGGAAATAAATTTTTCACAAATTATTTGAAGCGCGGAATTTGACAGCTGTGAATCGAGTATACAGTGCACCCAAACTAAATAACTCTTCGCGACATCTAGTGGTGAAGTATTTGCCAAGCATACAATTCCTCGACTAAGGCGACATCTATAGATGGAGGGTTGTATTCATGCAGCAACGCAGGCGCTCAAACTGCTTTGTAAGCTTTTGAGAGYCACTGTAATATTTAGTTTTACTGCCAAGAAATAATTAAAAAAAAGTTGTTTTTGAAATCTAGAACTTATTTTGTATAAGTTGATATGTTGAAATAGGTGAGCCGACGCAAACGATCATCCGTTCCTGTAAGAGTCGGATCTATACGTACACTTTTTGACACTACAAAAACAGCCGAGGCCAGGATTGATGGTCAAGAATGTTTTGTCATTTGTGGCATGTGGTGAGATTGCTTCAAAGAGCAGCATCCTTCTGAGCGGTGTGCATTCACTCCGATAGATGGATGCCTATACTGCCTTTGAGCTCGCTGAGTGTATGTTAGCAATAAATACAAGGTCTTCCTTAGAGTTTTATGGGTGCCCGGTCACAGTGGAATAGCCGGAAACGTAAAAGCCGAAAAGCTTTCTGGGAGCTCATCCTCTCTCCATTTACATCCGATTGTAAGCTATTCGATATCCTCTTGTGTTCTGGTATTGTACTTTGGACCTCCATTGTCCTCAGCAAGTGCTTATTAACAACCACTGACTCTTGGCAAAGCTCAAATTGTCGCAATGATAAGAATCCTAGGTAGACGCTGTCCAATAACTTCACACGCGGTGCTGCTAAATATTTCGTCAAATGCTCTTAGTCGAAGCTGTAATGGRGGGAGATGAGTTAGTATAATTTTCACGTTACCACCTCTGTTGCCGGGATTTTGTCACACTGAGATTGAAATATCTTGGCGGAAACCTCTTTAGAAAACCTGGCCAACAACAAGTACTGTTATTAGCTGCCTTCATATATTTGTGGTAAGTACAAAACGCTTCGTCGATCTATGAGAATATTTTGATCCACTTTAAAACGTTTATGGATAGCACAAAGGACGAATACATGTTCACGTGACATGCGTTGACTTTGGMTCAACCATCTGACTTAACCTTATAAAACTTTGGTGAAATTGGCAGAGAACCATCTACCGTAAGTATCTCCTCACCCTGCGTCCAAGGAGGCCTCTCAAAGCGTACTGATAGACGGAGTTCAATTGCTAAGTCCAAGAGAAAWAGTCATCCCTTAGGATGCCTGCGCATGACACGAACTTTAGCACTCCCTACCGCCGYATCATCGATTCCGCTTCTAGTGTATCATACCGTGGGAAACCCGGATGCTTACAAGATAAGTGCACAAGAGATGCTCCATTGTTTCCCTGGTGCCTTGCTGTAGACATTTTTCTTCTTCTGACAGTCTTCTCGATCTGTCAGCCTCATTTTGACCAGTGACCAGTTAGTAATCCGATCATGTTCTTATAGTCTCTTCTATCGAGTGCGTACTGCCTATCTACCGTTTTGACTTTTGCAGTTTTGCATTCAGGTAGCTCCTTCCATCGGGTGTTGATGTTCTTTACTGTGCTTCAGTCCAGAACGTTGTATAGACAATATATGGGTTTCCCAACGTTGATCATGTTTTCGGGTGTTAGCCTTACACCAAACTTGGAAATCTTGTTTACTTTTTCATTGCCCTCGGTTTTTTTGTGGCCTGGCACCCAATAGAAGTGAAGTTACTTGCTTCTAKTARCACTTKCCACTGCTGCCGAAGACACTTCTGMTCAAGACGATACGACGTTACTGCMTTGATTGYTSGTGGCTGTCTAAGTARATATTGACTCTGGAATTGCCTGCAGRTGCATTAGAGGCCAASTTCGCGACTTTCRCAATAGCAAAGAYCTCAGCGTGAAATATACCGTACCAACTTCATCGTCCATTTTCGACCCAACCGTATAAACATTTACTGTGTTTAYTTTGAACCTTCTTTCACAGTTGAAAAGTCGGATTATGAAGTCCGTGCTTGCCCGACCATCATTACGCACCGAGCTATGCCAGTTGTTGTCCCGCCGATTTTGCTGCACAGTTTTCTGTGAAGAGGTCTATGGCTGACAGGTTTTGTACCAGTTCAATAGCTGYCGTTGGAGTTGTTCTTAAAGCTCCCGTTAAGCATAGCGCAGTGAGATTTAGAAACCTTTCCAGTAGGAGGATTTCCCTATGACTGTCCACCATACTACTGTCGTATGACAGGCTTCTGTGAATATGTGTGTTTCCATGTCTAGGTATTTATAGCAAAAGTCTGACTGAGCGCCAACATTTTAACATTTCTGCGTTAAAAACTACTCCAGCGAAAGCCTCTTCGTATCCCGAGACGAAAGTTAATATCTAAACGAAATAATTATAATAATTTGCTTTACGCCTTAACTTCGAACTTCCGTATAAACATCGCTTATACAGTAATTTTGAATAAACACATGCGGGGCAACCATAAATCCTGGTCATCAATTAAACATTTCGACACCATTCCTCGACTGGGGATGCCAAGCAAAAGAGAATGCAAAAAACAAAAACAAAAACAAAAAAAAAAAATAAATAAATAAATGAAAAAAATACAAAAACAAATTAGCATAAAAAGTCGAGTTGGAGCAGGCACACACACATACATATTGGATCTGTGCGTCTGGAGACAACAAAGGAAGTGCGCGAAGTGGCCAATRTATCCGCTTGATCTTCACCGCTCGGCGGACAGCTGGGCCGGACCAAAAATAATTATGAAATAAAACAAAACTCAGATACGCAACGCAGACGCAATGCGGTGGACAACAACAAAAATTTCGAAAAATAACAACCACAACAACAAAAGGAGCGAGCAGCAGCAACCACAACAACAACAAAAATTRCAATAATAATAATAACAAAACCAACAATGACAAAGAGGTTGTAAGAACAACAACGACAACAACAATAAAAGCAACAAAAAATTCGCAAACTAACAACAAATACAATAACATCAACAACCATAATAATGGCAAAAAAGGTGGCAACAACAACAGCAAGAAATAAAACAACAACAATTACAACAACAAAAATGTATCGTAACTCACACATCGACTCCTACAGTTGCACACTCCTCACCGAGTTCGTTGCGAAAAACTTAACAATGTGTTTGTGTGCGCGGCTTGTGCATGAAYGCGCAGGCGCRCACTGCAGCCAAGTTGTTGATGCGCACAACCGATGTTTATAAACTTAAAGGCTGTAATCACATTAGCATCAGAGCCTTTAGTTATCACCTGTGATGCCGAATGTGGCGGCATGTGTACGTATGTATGTATGTATATAAATAAATACATATATATTAGCTGGGGTTATGYTTCGTGAAATGTGCGGCAGCAACAAAAAATTATATCCCACGATCGGCGGCAGCACGTACGCGTGCGACTTGCCACACATCCACCGACAAACATGCAGCAACTAAACTTTATATAACAGCGCGCTGTAGCATCCTTTGCGCCACAACAACAACAACGCCGCTAGGTTAGCCCTCGGCAACTGGTTGGAACGCGCAAAGGCCGCATGCTGCGCCAGTGTTCATTTGACTCATTTAAGCAATGTTTCTACCTCTTGCTGCCACAAAATGATTGCCAACGAATGCTGCAACAACGCAGACTACAAAAGTATGAATGTTTGTGTGCATATTTATATGTGTGTGCGTTTGTATGTACACTTTGTTGCAAAAAAGTGTTTTGGGGCGCGTCGATGTGCTGAAATCAATGGGCGTTACACTTACTGGCTCACGGTGCGGGAGCCTCAAACTACAATAATCACAACAGCAACAACAATAWGAATAACATGCTGGCACACAGCTTGAAAGTGGAGCAAGGAATGTGGCAAATAAGAATAAACTTCTCGGACGTGTTGATGTCTATTAAGGCGAATAAATATTTCTCAAACAAATTGAGGCAGACAGCGGCGGTTCGCYTTAGCGCTTTGCGGCCAAGAAGCGCGGCAAGTTGGACATGCAGGAGGTTGGGACAAAAGTAAGCCAGGCGATGGGCAACATACAAGCGCTGTTATATTAGTGAACGCGCCACACAAACGCTGATTTAAGAAGCTAACAAATTGCCTGACGGCAAACACAAAGCGAAGTGGCTTATAGTGCTAGTCGAAAAAGTCTTTTCGTTTTTCTAAACAAAATTTCACTTTTTGCTCAACTACTTACTAAATAAATAAACAAATATGTACCATTTTGGTGGACCACTTTTTGCCATTTTTCCGCTAGGCATTTTTCCAACAACGTAAACTTTCATAAAGAGCATATGGAATGCCAGCAAACTCATTATGACAATATCTGCTCAATGCGCCAACACAATCATATATTAAAGAGCACAATTTTTCGCAGCAAAAAAGTCGTACGCGATGGAAAAATCATCGCATGCTGCAAAAGCTCGCGAGCTTGAGGGCTTGCGCTTGATTTAGACATACATAGAGTCCAACTAAACGACTAACTGATGCACGCAGCTACAATTGCGGCTGCAAGGCAGACAGCGCAACACCCACCGACTGCGCGCAGTGACCAAAGCTTTGCATATGGAGAGCCATCAAAAAGCAGCAAGCCAGCAACAACGCCAGCTAGTCTAGCGCACGAGCAAAGGCGGCGGTTCAGGCGGTTCGGGCGGTTCAGGCGGTTCGGGCTGTTCGGGCGGTCCGCTGGGTGTCTGCGCATGCTAATCGCTGCAGAAATCTACGCGCTGACCTGCCTCAGTTCGATTGCTATCTGGCCGCGCAATAGTTTAAAAGGCTGTAATGTCTAAATGCCGCTGCCGCGCAACATCTCTGGCAGCAAGTTCGTTGCTTAAGTCTTTTGTGCTGCGCTGAGCTGTGCTGAGGCAAATGGGCAAGGCATACCTTGTACTTCACTTGCTTATTTATAGTTGGTATTTTATTTTATTATTATTTTTTATTTATTTTTTTTTATTTTTGAACTTTGTTTTTGTTTTCTGCGCTTTGTGGCTAAATGGTTGCTTGCGGCGACATGGCAGTCCGCACTCAATACTTCATCGATCGTTTTGCGTTTTGTGATCGTTTGATCTTTTGGCTGATTCATTCAGCGGCACACAGGCACACACACACACATATATTAATAAACATATACACACACATTTATGCAAATTTCGCTTTGTTCTATGCTCATGCACAGACACACATACATATGTGTGTACATATGCTGCTGGCGTGCTGTTGCTTTGAAAATTCATTGCCAACGTTTATGTTTGTGTTGCTGTTGCTGTTGCTGTTGCTGTTGTATTGCGAGTACACAATTCAATCACTGTGCGGCGGCATAACTACAAAAGAATTACTATCGGCACATCGGTTCTATATTGTTAATAAAAAATAATGAAAATGCCTAGTCGACAACAACAACGTGCCAGCTGAAGGTGGCAGAGTGTAGTAGTAAAATGAGTTGAAGGCATTATTGCAATTTAAAGAGCCATAAAATTTTGCAGATTTGAAGCAGCAGCGAGTTATTATTTCAAAGCAATGCATATTTTTTTTATAACTAAGCAAGAATTTGTGAAATTAAAGGAAGCTGCATTATTTGATGAGTTATAGTATATCTCAAGCAAGTAGAAGAAGTAGTGAAAATAATTACAAAAATATTAAGTTAATAATAGTAATATTCATTTACCCTCAAATATAAACAAAGTTTGTTGATGAAGTAATAATAATAATAATAATAGTTTGTCAAAAAAGTCTTGCGGTATTTTTTTATTGAATTTTCAATTGTTCATAAAATTTTTTTTGATGACTAATGCCCAGCTCTTGACCTGCTGCTACTATGCCGGTCTCTTTCGGTCAATTCAGCGATTTTAGCGCAATTTTCGACTACAGGCCTTCCGGAGCGTGGCGCATCTTCGACCACCTCTACGCCAGAACGAAAACGTTGAAACCATCGCTGTGCGGTGGAAATGGAAACTGTATCAGGTCCATAAAATGCACAAATTTTATTGGCGGCTTGAGATGCATTTTTGGCTTTATCGTAGTGGTACTGTAAAATATGCCGTATTTTCTCTTTATTTTGTTCCATGTTAGCGACGCTATAACTCACGAATGACTTAAGAGAAACGACAATCAATCAAACACGTGTTAGCGCGTGAAATGAGCTTTCCAAAAAGGTATAGCATGACCCGATGCGACGAATATAACTAGAACTACGCGAAAACAGCGCCAACTAGCGAAAATACCGCAAGACTTTTTTGACAACYTAATATAAACAAGGGTTGTGGACTTGGCTAAATGTAAAGAAAGTGTCATTGACCTATTAACGTTAACAAAGGGGTCGGTGACTTTGGCAAAATGTAAACAAATAAGATCATTGATCCCAAATGTAAAGAACGGGGTTTTGACTTGACTAAGTTAGAAAAAGGTTGTGAACTATGCTAATATTAAAACAAGTTCACAGATCTCAGAGAAGGTAAAAAAAGGCTCATTGTCCTCAGCAAAATGTAAACAAAAAGGTCATAGATCACAAATATTAACAAAGGTTGGTTTATTGACGAAATTTGAAATGGTTTATAGTCCAAGGCAAMACTACAATCAACGAATATATAATTCAGATCGGACGACTATAGCATATTGCTGTCATACATACTGTTAAACCAGCATTACGATAAAGAAATATTTATATCTTCTTATGCTATAAGCATGCCCCTGTAAAGGGTATCAGAGCTTTAGTGCTGAAGAAAACGTTCTTTTTTTAGTTTACAACTACCATATGCTAAAGTCTGTTAGAAAATATCGATCGGGAGCCAAATCAATAGCAAAAAATATTGCCTAAATTGAGGTATGTTTACCGCTAGAATTTTTTATTTTAATGTAAACAATATCCGSCTGTGTTTATCAATATTTTTGGGTTCGAAGATAAAGCAAAGTCATAAATTAAAAAGCAGAATTATTGCCCACACAAAAAACTTCGATTGAAATTAAAAAAAAAAAAATTTATATACATATGTATATATATTTTCACTACTGCCTTGCATTCGCTAATGTTCATTAAGATAACTATTCAAAACGATCTATCGATATGATCACCACAGTCGCTAAAGATGAAATTCTGATAAATGAAGCTGAAGAATACCAACTTTAAGAGTTGCTTAACGCAGCTCATATCTCCTGAAAATGCCCAGAAAGAAGTTGCCTGCAAGAGAAATTGTTTCTCCAAAGCCATAACAGAGCGTTGAAGCATTAGTGAAAGAAGTCACAGAGCTTCAACTTTTCATTGCCGACTCATATTGCTGGTTCCTTAAGTGTAAGTACGCTAGCATATCGAAAAATTATTCTCTTTTTGTTATGTAGAGATTCTACATACTTTGCAGCATATATTTCTCGATTAGCTTCGTAAAATAATAAGAACGAATAAACTTTAAAATGATGGCACTTCAATGACGTTACAGGTAGAATCAACCGGTGTCCACAAAAATCTCAATTCATATTTCTATTTTGCCTATTGGCTTTTAAGACGGTAAATAGTAATCCAAGTAGCGCTTCAAATATCGATAATCAATTCATGGATAAAACGTAGAGAGTAATATACACAACTGGCATAACAATAACTACGCATAAGGCAGAATTCCTGATCTTCTTACAGCTAAAGCACTATAAAACTTACAAATCCAATGAAAGTCGTGTTCTAAAAAAATCGTACTTTGAGCATTACTTTTTCTTAACACCTGCGTATAAAATACTCAATGAATTATGCACGCATGTGCAGCCGCATTCCAGCCAATAATCTTGAATGAATCTCTCGAACAGTCTAAACTATTGCGTAGACCCAACAGGCTATTGGCATTGTCGCATGTCACATTGAGGCTGCTAAATGACATTGATTGTGCTTAAAACCCATAACGAAATAAAACAGCAAGCCGCGCAGAAGCATGAAAATTATACACACGCACACAACTAAGCAAAATCAAATCTATATGTGTGCGTATGTGTGTGTCTGAGCATGTATTGGTAAATCGTAGGCATAAGTAGGCTTTGTGGGACAAAAGAGCTGCTGCCACATGTGAATAAGTGCATATTTATACGATTCTTTCTATGATTAACATATTTGTTTTGCATGTGTGTGTGTGTGCTGATGTGTATGTGCAGGCATTTGATGGACAAAAGTAACCTTAAAATTCCTGACGAATGTGCAATGCGGCAATGAGATGCAGTAACGTTGCCACATGAGTGTATGTAATGTATGTATTTACTGCTGTATGTATGTATATTGACTACTGCGCAATTGTTGCATGTTRCTGGCGCAACAAATCGATCGGCAACAAGCCGTAAGCAGCTGCTAGTCGATCATAATGCAACAACACTAGCATATAAACAGCAAATGATCAACGGCATTGCACTAATACGAAGCGGCTCGTGTAACGTGGGCAAACAGCAACACCACTACACACACATACAATATAAATACATACAAACATATGTAAGTGTAAAGCATATGCGAACATAAGTGCTCTTATATGTATGTGTGTGTATGCGCAGTCTCACAATGGCGCAGCGAATCGCCACAGCTCAGCCAATAATGCCAGTGCCACCAACACAAATACCGCAAAGGCGCAAAGGCGCACGAGCGCATAAGCGACAGCGTAAGGACTCGTTAATGTTGCATATAACAGCTATATACATATATATACCTATATACATATGTACATAAGTATTGTGTAACATTACATGCAACAAAAAACGAATGCAAAGGATCGTCCATTAGCCGAGTGTACTCATTACCGAATGCCGAGCATTTGCCATCCAATCGGAACGAATTGCGSCAACAATAAAAAAGGTCCGAAAATCTATTAGTAGCGTGAGATGAAATCCAATCATGAGCCGCAAATGTGCAATGTGCTCGATTGTTTCCAGCGCGGCGAACAGCAATCGTGCTGACGCAGGCATATGCTTTACTCGAACACATGCTCGGCTGCAAAAGATCGCTTTAAGTATTTGAAAACTAAAAAAAAAATWATACAAAATATAATTTATATAAAATGTAATTTATATCAGTGTTTAAGCATTTTTTTGTTTATTGTTGGCAGAACTTAGACCATTTGTTATAGAGTTCGACATTGTTCGAACGTTAAACATTTTCTTCGTGGAACAAAGTGTGAATAAGCTATTTATCCAAACCAAATTTCTGGCAAGTAAAGAAAAATAAAATCAAGGAAAAAGTAGTTTTATGTTAACTCGTGTTATAAACTCATATTTTAACTAACTGCATTAAGAATCAATATACGATATCACTTTACTTTCTAGACTTTTAGTTACTGTGGTATATAACATTAGATACTGCCTGAAAAAACGGCGTTAACGCTTTGACAAAAGTCATTGACTCTCTTCAYTTCTTTCTATTAACTATAACCTTAAACACTACTTGAAAAAATTGTGTTAACTTTTGGACAAAATTTTTCTTAACTCTCTTTCAACTTTTTTTTTGCTTTTGGTGTATAGTCTTAGTGCTTAAGACGCAAATGTGGAGTTAACTATGACACAAATATCTTTTAACTCGTCTTAAACACCACTTTTGATCGTTGTTRGTGTTTAACTTTAAACTCTCTYTCACAAACAGAGTTAACTCTGGAAAACAAATTATTTAACTCGTCTTAAACTCCACTCTATTTTGCTGTTGGTGTTTAACTTTAAACACTAGCCTCACAAACAGAGTTAACCTAGCAACGAAGTACCTTAACTCATCTTAAACTCCACTTTTTTAGCGTTAATGAAAGGTATGAAGTTTGTACGGAAACCGATTGCGTTGATAACTCAGACMAATGCCGCATACCGTTCGTGAAGTGTAGRGGGCTATCACGAGTTCTYACAGTTTAGGCGYAGAGGCGAGGGATTGTAGGAACTACTCCTGGATGCTCATTGAACCATTCCGCTGAAGAAGTGCCACGGGGCAGCTTTCAGGGGTGGTACAGCCTTTTTGGAGCTTATGAATGAAAGTTACCTTAGCTGGGTGCTGAATTCTTTTAAAACTTTAAAGGCCACGATCCATGATGGCAACATACTGGCGYAACTACKAAGTTGTCATGCAGCTGGCAGGCCSCCATCTCATACTGCGTTAGATTAGATCACGTGACGAAGGCCTGCAGATTGATTAAGGCTGCATTTATGTACGTATCGAAGGCTGGGAAGAGCTCCCACGTCAGTGTCAAGAATTTCAGGTCCATTAAACTATTATCGTTGCTGTTGAAAACGTTAGAAATTCTCATGAACCTGTAAATTAGGAGCAGTATAACGTGGGGTAAACTTTTAAGGGCTCAGCATGCCTACATCACAGGCCGGTGGGTCGATACTGTTTTGTATGATGTCGTGTCAGACTGGAGGGAACCCATATGCCCCAAATATAATGGTGTAGGCATTATTTCTCGAAGTCGAGGTGTGATTAAGTAACTTCATTTATTTCCAGTGAGGACCGACACTCCTTGACTAGCTTTGAGCGCACAGTTRGCGAGTAGTATTGCCACTCTGCTGACGGCGTTAATGCTCACCACCACTGAAAGCCGACTTCGTAGCAGTACGTCTATCGCCACCTTAATGGCAGTCACTTTTGTCTGAAARACACTACAGTGATTCGGTAGCCTAAAGCTAAGATTGACGGAGATCGTCTAACAGAAAATTCCGCAACCAACATTGCTTCCTAGCTACGACCCTTTCTGTGAAAAAGCTACTTGCGCTTCTTCTCCAGCGACTTCGCCCCATCCACACAAATCCCTCRCTTGCATACAAGCAGAGAAAAAGCCGCAACGAGTGGCCWCTTGTCCTTGTTTGGATCTCTCCATGCACGCACACTTCCTGAGCCTTAGAGCGCACTTCACAGCAATAAACCTGCAGGCAAAGTCTACGGGTAGTGCTGAGTTGACAGTSCKTGGTCGGTTAAAAAACTGGCTCCGCTTTGGTTACTTAGATACCAATTGTCGTGGCAAAGGAGACACTCTAAGCCGCAGTAAACTCTTGCTTTCAAATAATCGCTTGCAATAGCGCTAGCAGTCGCCACAAAATTTCCATATTCCACCGGAAAGACTTCCTTAGAAAATATTAAATGTGASTGCAACTCCTCTAAGATAAAAATAAAAACTACTACTTCCCTGCATTGACTTTGAAGCCTCCTCGCTGATGTTCAAAAAATATAATAATTAAGACTTCAAGTACACACAATAGATATACACTAATCCACCATCGAGAAGATAAATAAAATTTACGATTATTGAAAATAGTCGAGTTTAGTGCTTTTGTGGCAAAGCGTGGGTATTTTGGCTGCTGTCACTGCACACAATTGATTTCAATTACAACCTTGGCAAATTTTCACTTAAATAAAATCATCAAATGACAACAAACAAYCGCGCACACTCGCGCAAACATCTTTATTTGTGTGTGAAAAATGCATTTTCGTAAGCGCAGAGCATGGCGAGACACCCAGCAATCAGAGTGAATTCGAAGTGAGAAATTAGCATTGCTATTCTGCATCTTAAACTATGAAATCAATATGTCCTTTAAAGACAACAACACATTGGACACATTACACAAGCAGCCAACGTCAAGCCGAGAATCAAAAAAGAAACACTAGTAATTAGGAAGTCAACGCAAATTTTCCATCTTTTTAACGAAATGCGACAGAAGGTGGCTCGGAGGCAAGGAGACACGGAGGAACCACTCAAGGAGTATATTAGTGAGTGCACTGCTTAGACCATAAATGAGTAGTGCAGGCAATATGCTTGTTTGTTTGTGTATAAATAATTACTTAGCCGAGGCTAAGCGCGTATCTCCGTCCTCGAATATYTAGCGAAAGAAGCGCGCTAGCTGCAGTTCAATGTCTCCTGCTGGTCGGAGACGCCTATTAGGAATGGTCTTCGCAGTTTTTTGTTTATATATTTCGTATTTTTCTCAAGAACTTTTACGCCAGAAAACCTGCAAATATCAGCCTAATATTGTCAGAAAAGGTGGCTAAAATCCATATCTTAAKAAGGAGTGGAAAAGCGATTGCGTCCTTAGAGCTTTGAAAATCTATGCTATTATATATAATATTTGTTCGAAGGTTATATTTTGAACATTATTGTGTCTTGCAGTAGCCTTTATAATCTAAATATGTGGATGGAGGTTAAAGTGCCGAAAGTCGATTTTTTTAAATCCTGAAGCAGACTCATCTTTTAGACTTGTAAGAGGAGACTTTAGTTCCGAGCCTAGATCTTTTGTATCTGTATTCGAAACTTTATTATCTTCTTTACGTTTTGAAGTAAATGAGGATGGTGGTTTTAGCACTGAAAATTGTTTGGCCTCAAAATCCTCAAGCAGTCTCCATCTTTTGGACATGTGGACGAAAGTCTTAGCTCTGAATATCAATTTTTTCTTAAAGTCCTGACACATATTCCATTTTTGAACATGAGGATGGAGGGTTTAGCTGCAAACCGCATTATGTTTTTTAATTTTGTACATGTGGATGGAGGTTCAAGCTTCGAGCTGTATTGTGTGTTTTAGTTTTTGGACATGCAGCTGAAAGGTTTCTCTCCGAACCTCGGTCTATTAGACCTTGACATTGTAGATAGATTTTTAGTTCCGAATTTCTTTTTCTCCCTTAATTATTGAAAAAGTCTAAATCTTTTGGACATGAGGATTGGGGTTTGAACTCCAAATCGCATTCTGTTTTTGTTTTTAATGTTTGGACATGTGGATAAAGCGTTTCTTTCCGAGCTTCGGTTTTTTGGATATTTAAATGGAGGTTTTAGTTCCGAAAATCGATTTGTTGTTAAAATTCAGTAGCTGACTTTAGCTTTTGGACTAGTATTCGCCATTTTTATCACTACTCGAAATTGCCATCACAACTTGTGACGTCGTAAAAAATATTTTAACACAAATTGCAAATGAAAATAGATAATTTTTTTTTTATAGCCCGAATCACCATTATCCCTCAGCTTTAGCCTTAACTGCAGTAGGCATGATAATTTCGAAAACTCTAATGTTCAAAATCAAATTATGAGCCTGCTCATACTTGTCCGTTTGGTTGACCAAACAGTTTATAGTTTTCATGTTCGCCTATTTGGATATTCGGTAATTTGGCTGCCGAGTTGCCTACACAACGATCGCTCGTAAAGGGCTTTCGTTTTCATTTCGATTTACAGGCACTCAGTCACACGCTATGACACTAACTCACTCACGAGCAGCTAAGCGTGAAAACAAGACAACGTTGCAGCAGACGAGCAAGCGCTRGCAAACAACCTGAAATGGCTAAGCGCTGAGCCAAGCCACCGACGTACCGGGCGAAACCCAAACCTTGGCATCTTTTATGGCCACTTATGGTAGAAAACTATTATTTAAATTTCATTTAGTATGAACTTGCACTAACAAATAGTTRCATATGCAATATACAACAACAAAGCAACTGCCACAACGAATCTGTGCTGTTTGCAGGCGATTTCTTGCGCGTTTAGCGGAGAGAGTGGGGCGGAGAGGCAGGCACAGCGCGAAAAATAGTCGTAAAAATGAACGACAGAGTCACAACAACACAACAAACAATGACAGAATACAAAACTAGCAACAACAAAAGTAATAACAACAACAACAACAATGCCAACAACAACATAGTCATAAAAATTACCGACACAGTTACATCAACGGCAACAGCTATGACAAAAAACAACAACAACAATAACAACAGAAGAGGTGACAAAAACAACAACAAAAACAACAAAAGCAACAACAACAATGACAACAACAACAATGACAACAACAGCAAAATGTTGAACATAAAAATCCATCGGTGTTGAAAAATCAGCAGCAAAAATTAAACACCACAACAACAACAACACCAATAGCAAACACCATCAATAAGTCAACGAACCAACTAAATTTTATGTAAACGAAAATGAAAAGCGCAAATTTCATTAATCTTATTGCCATTTTGTAATTATCGAYCATGAGTAGTGAAACAACAACAACAACAACAAAGACAATAAACAAGCAACAGCGCCATGGCAATGGCAAACACCAGCGGCAACAGTCACTAAATGGCGTTGACAAAACTTCTGTCAGCACATCCTCGCACTCCGCCCCGGGCGAGCGATGGACGCTTGGACAGACAGCCAAGCAAACAGATGAGCCAGCAAGCAGCTCAAGGCGGCGCAAAGAACTAGACAAGCAAACAGATCGACAGTCAGCCAGGCAAAGCAGTGTTCGTTTGGAGCGCGCTGGKCGAGGACAAYTCAGCGACAGCGACGAGTCACCAACGACACCATCGCGGYGAGTAGGCAAGCAAATAGCCAGAACATTAAATTTTTGCAGATGTAAAAGAATGAAAACAATTTTTTATTTATGTACCGTAACCAAATTGTAAATAATGAAGAGACGATTTTACGAGTGTGACGTTCGTAGACGAATGTTGTTGCTATTGCGCATGCGCGCATGTCATGCACTGTAAATAGATATGTATGTGCACAAACTGTAGACGCTGACAGACAGTTAGCAAGCTGCCAGGTAGAGATGCTGTTAGCCAAAGTGTTGGGGAAGCACGGTGACCATGGACTGTCAGAGCCAGCATGTCTCCAAAGTTCCCATCGCCAAAAGTCACATGTAAACAAATTTAGTACAGAAGACATACCAAAATACATACATTCTTGTGTATAGATGGGGTCCTGCTAATAAAGTATGCAAGCAAATATGCAGTCTTCCTTCGTGTGGCACATAAAAAATACGCTCTAAAATGACTCGTTGCAAGTTCAATTCGAGGAGAATTGGAGATTATTTTAGGCTTTCGATTTCATTTATGGCATTGCAGTTGACAGTAATATATAGAAAGCAGTTGAGATATAGAAAAAATAGAAATGTGAAAGTCATATTTACTTTTCCTGAGAGTTGAGAAATTTGGTTATACATACTTTTTTGTCAAACTAATTTGGAAAATTTCCGCTTAAAAATCAGTGAGTTCAGAGAGTTCTAAAATACGCAGAGCTCTTTTCTTATTTCAATATCGAAATTAATGTTAGTTCTTGTAGACGTCTTACATAACTCCAAAGTGATCCAATTTTCCGTTATATCTATATACTATATATTATCTCCTAAATGCAAAGTAACGTAACCTCACTTTTCATAAGTTTACAGGCGAAGGAAAAATGTTTTAATAAAAACCATTCATATTGAAACAAAATTTGAGTTTTGGTTATAAAATGGTTACATATTGGTTATAAAATGGTTATGTATTGGTTACAAAATGGTTATATATCGGTTATATCAGACATATATCCATAGAATATAGTCCCCTATAGTATAGTGAATAGTGAATCATAACGACTCATACAGTCTCAGCTCCTAGACAAAATACAGTATACTGCTCGGTGTCATTAAGGTGATCTGATCTATTTTCGGAAACCTGAATGCAAGGGCCTTAATACTGCAGCCTGCTGTGTAATCTATCATGAGCTGCTTAAGAGCTTCTGGCTTCATGTCGCAGAACTGGTAGCTTGTACAAGTGGGTAAGTCCATGTTAAATAAGTACTTCTTGAGCTTGCAAGGGACAGTGTAAAATGCACCGAGTAGCCCGATTTTGTTTCTCGAGAAACTGATTACATTTTAAACCTTCTGAGCTTGTAACCACGAATTAGCACGAATTATTTGGCCTGGCTCATGCCTTAAAGTTGTTGCCAGCACTTCTCCCAGCCTGTTTTTTCTTCTTTGCAGAGCAGCTTCTTTATGGTATACAGAGTTCCGGTCCATTCTWGTGGAGTGTGTAGAACAGCAAGCTCGTCAGCYAATTCCTTCCCGGTCATASCCTAGTGACCTGGTACCCAAGTAATGCACCCTGGTAACACCGTTCAGCCTTTTTATGCATTCTTGCCAAATTTAGCCAAGTCTTTCTCTACTTCTGCTTTCAAGGATGGGTACTGCGTCGAATACTTTCAGAGTTGGAGTGTTTTCGACCATTCGGACGACATGACCCAGCCAGCGTAGCCGTAGAGTCAGTCTTAATTCGCTGAATTCGCTTTGTCAATGTCGTCGTATATCTCGTCCAGCTCATTGCTTCATCGAAAGCGATATTCGCTGTGGCCAAACCAGTAAGGACTTCCGCAGCACCTTTCTCTCGAAAACTCGTACCGCCGACTGGTGAGATGTTGTCATCGGCCATGCTTCTGCACGGTAGCTAGGTGATGTTTTCGGAATCGATGAAATCACTCTAGCTCTGAGATGGAAGCAGAAAAAGAGGAAGACCTCGCTGCACTTGGAATCCCCAATTGGAGCCAAACAGGGAAAAGAAAGATTGACTGGAACKCTGTTGTAAACTRCGCTAAAGCAAGTAAGCGGCGTCTACGCCAATAAAGAAGAAAAAGAAGCTAATCTAATAGAGTGCTATCAAGAACWGGATAGAAGTAGCTGCTGACCTTCGCTGATGAAAATTAATTTTCTTTGTTATAAGACTTTGGGTACTTTAGGCAAAGACTTTTCAACAGAGCTCTGAGTGCGACAGGCAGAAGATAATCATATTATTCTTACTACAGTGCTAATATTAAAAGTACAGAGCTTTTTTCTGCGCTTGATTCGCATATCAAATTTCTAGTTTACACACCTTAAACACTGGTTGGTCTGGGATACACTACCGACACATCAATTCAAATGAACCTGAGCAAGTGGAAATAAGCAGAGTAAGATTTCTGAATTTATGCATCCATCACTTCACGCCAATTATATTTATACATTTTGGATTTCAATCATTTCCAAAAATCGATTAATATTGAAAGACTACATGTAYATATGTATGTCAGTGTGTGTGCGCGCAAAAGTGTTGCTTGCGAAAATTTGGCGGCCTGAGAACTACGATGAAAATAGATTTCCACGGCTATAGACAAAACATCAAACAGCAACAAAGCAATCGAAAGGGAAAAATACAAAAATCAACAACAACAAACAGTGCGGTAGCTATAATAGAGCATTTAAACGCGGAAAGTACATTCAAAAGCATTTTCGAAATGTCATTTACTTTAAACGAAACGAAATGGCAGCCATGAAAAATGCGCCGAAACAGCGAGGCATGCATGGCGGTGTGCGTGCGGAAGCGGAAATCACAGTAAGTCAGAGTGCGGCAGGCGGTGAGTTGGTGGAAATGGCACTGCAAAGCCAAGTAACTGCAGATCACGTTGTTGCTTTAATTGAGCGCAGTCAGCAAACTTCCACCAGCTCACAGGCCGCTAAGGCGCAGCTAGTACCGTCCGCTTTCAGGCGCTGCGCTAAATATTTTTTTTTTGAATATATGTGTAAGTATATGTATGTATGTGACTCAAGCTGCTTGTTCATCGTTTTCGCTGTGCCTGACCCTGCTACAAATTTCGCCAGTAAACTGCGTCAGGACTTCTTGCCTTCTGCCATGCTGCGTCCTTAATTTTTCATGTTTTTTCTTTTGTTGCTTTCATTTTCTTGCTTCCCCTWCTGCTGAGCGCGCGTTGTTCTCGTTGATAAGCGCGTAAATTAGCGTGAAGCGTGCAAAAATCT
This sequence comes from Bactrocera latifrons, assembly GCF_001853355.1. Taxonomy (NCBI): domain Eukaryota; kingdom Metazoa; phylum Arthropoda; class Insecta; order Diptera; family Tephritidae; genus Bactrocera; species Bactrocera latifrons. Next base: position 157,879 of record NW_017535363.1, read on the forward strand.
TTGAATCGCGCTCACCAAAATAACAAAAACGCTCACATGCGTGCGCTGCCGTTGGGTGGCTATGACGGTCCCTTGGCTGTTGGTGGTTGGTGGTGGTTGCACGCTCAGCCGAGGCTTGCTGGATGGATGGGTTGCGGCGTTGCCTTACTTGCATTTCKAACGCATAATGAAAATAAAACAATTTTTTGACACTTTTTAGTTGGATGTGCAGCTGCAAAGACGCATATGTATGTGCCGCTAGGGTAGTCAACGTCAGCCGCCCGACGCTCTGATGAAGCTTGTTTAAAATCGCACTCCAAGCAACCCGCTTAAGGTGAAGATGGATGGCTCAGCGCAGGCACGAACATACACACTCACACTTATATACTCACATATGCCTAAACAGTTAGTTGGAGTTGCGTGTGTGTGTGTGTGCGTGTGAGCAGATGGCAACTCGTCCGCGCGTCGGGGTTGAATGGGATGTCACGGTTATTTTGATTTGCTGGGTGGATGTATTTGCTTTGGACAGTTATAAACGCTTGGTGTGGCTAAACTAGAAGTGAAAATGTGTCTGCACGCATGCATGGTGCACTTACACACACTAACACACATGCACACACATGTACATAATCCGAAGCGCGTGCACGTACACTTTGTTTATAGAAATGGCATTGATTTGCTGCGCGGAGGGGTTGCATTTCGACAGCCATTATGGCAGGAGTTGACAACAAACCAAACATGGCTTCCATATTCGTGGACACTGATTTATATTTATCGACTTTGCTGATTGCAAATAATTTTATTTCTATATTTTGCTAGTATTTTAGCGCCTTGTAAACACATTGGATCTCCAATTGTACTACAGCTTSTTTCCTACAGCTGTTTGTGGCACAGTAGATGCGTTTAACCCATCTTAGTATTTCCAGCATAGAGCAAGCTCGAATTTTCCTTAACTCAGACTTAGCGCTCGATAACGAATATGAAAAATGTGACTCCAGCAGACTTTAATGTTTAAGTTTTATTCTTACGACAGTCATTGTAGCCCCTTGTTCTGACTCCCCAATAGGTCTACATATGTTGTCTCATATAAATTACTAAGGCTGTAAAATAACAGGCGAGATAGAATCAACTAGACACTWTCTTCTCCCAGCTTTTGCCAGCAATGGACGAATTTGACATATTTACTAATATTGATATTAGCCGCCTTAACAAATTTGTGGCRRGCTCAATGCGTATCATCGATCTATAAGACATATTTCCATGTCTACTGTCCCCAAAGAACCAGAGTACACAGCTCTCCAAGTTGGTTCCAGCCTCAACTTTGGTGCGTTGATCAGCCCTACGATCTGAGCTGTCTTAACCTTTATCTAGTGGATACTTTAAAGGCGATTTTCTCTTCCAAGATAGTACAACTTAGAAAACAAAATCGGTCTTGTAAACCCTTTTTGTTCTTATATTACATCGCACAGTTCGAACCGAAGCCTTTATATCATTGACTTTAGAACTTTGAATTTGTGTAGCCCTTTCAAGGTATCAAAGTAGATATCTTTTGTGGGCATGTGCACAGTCGTCTATTGCTTTTGTTGTTATTTTAAAACATACGAGTTTCCGTAAACACTTTTTGATGTGCTGTTTTACTGAAGGTTTTGGTCATATAACGGGCATAGGCGCTACAAAAGTGAGCCAATAGGGACAGCAAACGACGCCATATTTTCCGCTCTTATGATATTTCTCTTCAGTAAGGCTTGCCACTTCATCATGAAAGACATACGATCCAACAACAAGTCGAAATTATTAACATTTACTACCGAAATCAGCGAATTAAARGACRGCGGCTATGCTGGCTAGGTCATGTTGTCCGGATGGACGAAAACGCTCCAGMTCTGAAAGTATTCGACGCRGTACCCGCCGGGGGAAGCAGAGGAAGAGGAAGACCTCCACTCCGTTGGAAGGACCAAGTGGAGAAGGACCTGGCTTCACTTGGAATATCTAATTGGCGCCACGTAGCGAAAAGAAGAAACGACTGGCGCGCTGTTGTTAACTCGGCTATAATCGCGTAAGCGGTGTCTACGCCAATCAAGAAGAAGAGAAGAACTACCGAAATTTCAAGTCAGTATCCACAATTTAAGAACGCTACGTCCAATTTATGGTCGTCATAATTCTCCAATAAGATCAACAATTAAGCGTCTGTAGGAAAAATTGTAATCCAAAGGCACAGTACAAAATGTTTCCGTGCCAGTGAGACAAAAAAGTGTCCGGAGTGCYGAGAATCAGTTTCTCACACGTCRTTCTCAAGCRTGCGATATCTCTGTGACGTCGTTTTGGCGAATTTAGCGAAAAGTTCTTGGCMYACATCCTTACAAGATCAAATTGACGAAAGCACTGAAGTCGCTTGTTCGTCAGAATCGTTCGTCGTATGTTCGTGAATTGGGCTAAGCAACAACTTGAAAATGATACGGATTTTCATCGAAAAATCATCTTCAGCGATGAGTCTCATTTTTGACTGAATGGCTTCGTCAATAAGCAAAATATGCATTATTAATCAGGCAGCAAACCACACGTACTCTATGAGTCATCCCGAAAATATTACGATTTGGTGCGGTTTATGCGTTGACTTCGTCATATGGCCGTGCATCTTCTGTGATGCCCAAGACCGACACGTTATTGTGAATGGACTAATTCCTGTGGGGCTACGTCAAGTCTATAGTCTCTTCCAACAAGCTAGCGACGATTGATGAACTTCGAACGAATATCGAATGTGAAATTGTAGCAGTATCGGCCGAGTTATGCTCGAATAACGTCGTTGGGTTTAGCATCTGGACTTCTGCCAAAGTAAACTCTGGGCAAAACATCGATCATTGATAACGATATTGGAAGATCATTTAGGGTTAAGAAATTACTCAATTTTTTCCAAAAACAATGCTTTCCGACTACCAGGATTTCACGAAACTGACGATGATGTTTGGATCTATGCTTACGACACGGAAACAGACGACCAACCGACCGATTATGGTGGCAAAGGTAAGCAGAAGCCGAAAAGCCACGTCATAGGAGTCAAAAGTTAAAGTTATGTTAAGAGTTTTGATCGATTATCGAAGTATGGTTCACTCCGAATCCTTTCCGGCCGACCAAAATGTAAAACTTCGTAAAAAGAGGTCGGAATTATGGGACGACAACTCTTGGTTTTTGCATCGTCGCACACTGCATTGATTCTTCATGACTTTTTATTAGTAAAATGTTAAACACCAAAGTTAACAATAAAATCGAGTTTAAGGTTAAACTCTAAAGTGTTAAATGTATCGAAGGCTTATTGGAGTTCAAGCCGAATTTAAGTTATGTAACACAAACTCCGTGTTTATGATTAGTGTGAAATATTAAACACCAAAGTTATTAATAAACTGGAGTTTATTTATATGAAAAATTAAAATTTCTGAAACTTTCTCAGATTAAGTAAAATAACTGAAACAATCGTAGCAAAGAAACATTTTCCTGGAAAAGGGACAAAAGTTAATGCAATTATGGCACACAGTTCGTGGTGCAAACGCCTGCTGAGTTATTAACTACCGAAGTTGACTTTGCATATGAATTGAGAACATGTACATACATACATACATACATATATATATAGATTGTGCAGAGATATATGTCTGGCTTAGCTCCACTCTTTGCTCACTCCGCCGAGAAAGTTAAGCTACAAATCCAATAAAACCAACTAAATATTGCCAAACTGTAACACGCTGATCTGAACTGATCCCTTTGTCTGCGCGAGGATCAGACAAGATCAGCGCGAGTTGTCAGCAAAGCAAGCAACTTATCATATACCCTGCATGTGTCGACTTTTATTTGAGCAATACTGTGTGTTTTCTTAGAAATCAAAAAGTCACATTTTTGCAAAAACACCAAACCAAACATTCGGCAGACAGACAAACAAACAAASAAAAAGTTGCTGGCATAAAGRAAATTGCGAAATTGTGTCAAAAATGCATTGAAATTGAATTGCTGCAAACCGGGCCGAGCTGCTGAACTTCAAAGGATGCACACTGGCAGTTTATGGACAAATCCGCGTGGCAACATGACTGGCAGGCAATGTCGTCATTTCAATGTTTGCCTTTTTGCTTGTGGTTTTTTGAACGGTGCTGCCATGTTCTTGCTTGCATTTTTGTATTTTTCGCAATGTAGGCGTTAACTCGACTTACCAACGGCTTTGACATGTAATCCAAATTAAATCGGCTCGCAAGCGAACAAAAACACGCAATACAATAACGWGAACCAAGCATACAACAACAGAAAGGCTGGTCAGCTGACAGCGTCGAGTCAACATGACACTTACCCGACGCATACCCGACACACCACACATGATCGGCCGCAAGTGACGCACTTGAGTCGAACTTGTGCAATATGCAACCGGCAATGACCAAGGAGCAGTGATGAGTTCATTTGCTTGTTGTTGTGYGAACGATCCGCCTGTTGCGCCACGCTAAACCTGAYTTTTGTGCACTGACCGCTAGGCGAACGGGCAGCGCATGCGCACACGCACACTCATGCAACAAGTGCCTTTAGTGGACTATAACGAATTGTGGTTGCTGTTGTTGTTGTGCTGCTGTGCAGCTAATCCACTTGTCGCTGTTTGATGCCAAAGTGTTCTTATGCTGGATGTGTAATCGGCTTGTTGCACGTTCACAATGCCAGCAAGCTCTCGCCGCAGTCGCTTCCACATGCGCATCCCCGTTTGCTCTACATATTCGCACGGCCACAAGGATCTGTGTTGCGCCGCAGACGTCGGTTGAGTAAATAAATAAATTATTATTTTGCTGTGTGTAATTTTGCAACAAAATTGAGCCACGCCCACTTGTCGACTTGCCTTTGCCGCCGCAACTGCAARCGCACTTAGCCGATTACCAACTTGCCTCGTACGCTCAGCTTACATAATTACATATACATATATTCATATGTATGGCTGCAGCTTCCTTGTTCCAGGCGAGCATTTTGCCACTGCGTGCTGCGCTAGTGTCTTCTCCGCTGTGCTGATCGCATCTCGGCGCTGAGCTCATTTCAACTGCTCACTAATCTTTGACATTTTGCTGTTCTGTTTCTGTTGTTGTTGTGGTTTTGGGTAATTTTTGCTATCACATCACTTTGCTGTTGTTGTTGTGTAGCGCTGATGACTTGTTTTTGTTTTGTTGTCAGTCGAAATTTGCTTATTTGACTGGTGTCGGCTTAAGCCGATTGAGTTCGCGGTCTTCTGGCATTGCGAGCAATTGCGAAAATGTCTGCATAGAAGGAATTAGAAGTTGAGAGTTCTTCAAATATTTTGGTTCTTTTTGATTTTTGTGACAATTTAAGGATTAACTTTGCTATTTTTCACAACTTAGTTGATG
>NW_017535363.1:163509-173453 GCF_001853355.1 Bactrocera latifrons
ATTTAGACTGGTAACTGGCGAATGACACACGTGATGTTTTACTCCAAGATCCGAATCGAAGTGGGATTGTCCACATAGACTTTAGACTTCATATATTACCACAGGAAAAAGTGTAATGGTATGACATCACGCGATCTTGTTGGACAATCGATCGGCCCAAAACGTGAAATTATCTATTGACCAAAGTGTTCTCTCAAAAAATCCATTGATTGATTTGATGTGTGGGAAGTAGCGGCGTTTTGTTGAAACCAAATGTCGTCGAGATCATCAGCTTCAAGTTTAGGTAACAAATAGTCGGTTATAAACACGAGGTAACAGTTACGTTCTCACTGGTATCATTTCTGAAGAATTATGGATCGACGATTCCATTGTTTCACAAACCACAACTAAACATTGTTTTTTCTGGAAGAAATGGCAGCTCTTGAATCTCTTCAGGTTGATCTTCATTCCAAATGAGGTAATTTTGCTTGCCTAATCGCTAAATAAAATTTGACATTAAAACGTCGGATGGTCTTGGAACATTTCAAAAGCCCCTAGAGTGAAGCGATGTTGCCTACCAAGGTCGAGCAGCTTCAGTTTTCGTACAAGATGTATTTTGTACGCTCTCAATTTAAGATCTTGACGTAAAAGTCATCTAAGTTGTTTCATACGTCAGTCGGAGTTGCTGCGAACCTTGCCGAATCGATTCTCCACGGTTTTTATGTACACTCTCAGCTACGGCTGCTATATTTTCTTCATTGCGTGTTGGAGCTGATCGATTCGGTCGAATATTATCCGAGACTGAGTGCTGGGTCTCAAGATGGGTGGTGGTGTTACGAATCGTACACTCAGTAGACTGATTATGTTGACYATARGTTGAATGAAGCGCGCGAGACACATTTTTTTAAAGAATGTGAATTTTTGTAAAAAAGTTTAGCGATTTGTRAACGTTGTWCAGGCTTAAGGCTTTCCATGATAAAATGCCAAGCAGTACTGAGCTAAAATGACATACTAGCTTRACACGACTCACGCGTGAACTGTCAAATAAAGGTCATTGAAAAAAGTACCATCACTTGGATCAGCCGTGACAACTATATAAACTTGTTGGKAGAAGCTGAGAAGACCACGATTTGGAGTCATCATTAAACGTATATTCCATCAAGATATTGAGGGCTTTAATCAAAAGTGACTCAAATTTAGCTCTAGGCGTGGATTCTTACTACAACAGCCTTTATCAGAAATTATTTGAACTTCTTTTTGTGATTCTTGAACAACAACAAACATTCTTAAGAACTTAAACTCACGTGTACAAAAAATTTTGGGAATTTTTCTGATGTTATTTCTGTAAAACGGTTTAAAAAATCTCAATAATTTATTTTATTTTTTATATCTTCTGCATGAAATTGCAGACAATTAATGAACTTTGTGATTTTGTTTTGTATTTCTCAAAGCCATCTTGTGCCATTTTCGGAATAAAAGGTCTTTGAAGCTCAACTTGCATAATTTTTCCTGCGAAAACCATAGCAACAATTAAAGTGTAAACAAATGAAAAATCAGCAACAATTCGAATAAAATATCAAATCAAACTTTAGTAGACAAAAACATAAAAAACTTGAAGCTTTGGCAGCCAAAAGCAGAGTCAGCCTTCTTGCATTTGCAGCAGCAATTGCCAGCATTGTTATTAATTTATTGTTGTTATTGTTGTTGACTGTTGATTGTTGTAACTTTTTATTGTTAATCGAAGAAGAAGAAAAATATTTCACAATTACAAGTATAGTAAATAAAATGCGCAATGACGATACAAATGGAAATGAGACCAAGAAAAAATAAGTAAAAAATAAAAATAAATTATTATTTAATGCATAAGTTAAAAAAAAAAAAAAAAATATGAAATAAATAAACGCGCAATGAAATGAAATTACAATGTCAGCGGCGGCAATTGTTGTGCGGCGAAGATCAAACGGCTCGTAAGTAGCGCGAACGCACCACAAAGCCACACAACAACACCACTACAAATACATGTAGCCAGCGTAGTCTGCGCGTGGTGGGTAAAAATGGCGAAGTGGCACCAGTGCTCGCCGAGAAAAAAGCCCATTCAAGGCAACAATGCAAAACGAAGTCATTTAGAAAGAGACGCACTGTGTTGGGACTCTTCGGCCGCGCTGAGTGTTGAGCAAGCTCGTGCGATTACAAGTACAATGGTGCAAAATGGTGAGACGAGCTTGAAAGCGTAGTGTTGACACGCATGCGCAAATCGTCAAGGTTGTGTCGCAATCGAATGGATCGAGTCAATGGAGAATGTTCATAGATTTGAGGATTTGCGAAACGGCACGGTATTTGCATAATTTTTTTCATGAAATTCTCTTAATTTCCGTGATATGTTAGAGTTTAGAGTCTCTCGAACTCCGAACTCAGAGTAGAATGAGTTCTTAATTTTTATAAGTTGTTACTTATATTTAAAGATATTAATACTACTAATGAGGTCTAGAAAGATCGACGGATAACACTCAAGAGAAAAGCAGATATTTCATCGAACCAGTCAGATTTGCAAATCTGCGGTGATACTTCAGTGAAAACGTAGACTGGCACATTCCTAATATTTGTTATGGACTTTTGACAAAACTTATCACTGGATTAGTCAATAGTTTTTCGAGATCGTGTCAGCGCCAGTGAAGCCATTTCCAATAAGACTTCATTGACCTGATTTAACCTGCAACTAAGAAACAGCATCGGATTATAAAAGAAACCCATTAGGTATCCCAGACAGAGATATTCCGAAATCCTCTCTCCTTTCGATAGCGTCCKTGATAACTTAGACCACTGCGCTGATAAACTTACTCCTACCGACTTCTACATATACCTCCGAGAGATATGTGGGTTTTATAGAAGCATGCATCCACTCCTGACATTGAACTCAATGATAGCCAAGGAGTGCAGGATCTCACTAGCAGAAGCATTGAGCTAATTCCATAGTAAACTTGTCAGAGGAGTTGGTCATTGCGGAATCATTGGTCAGCAACCAACATTTCTGTGGTTGGTAAAGCCTTTTGGCTCAGAGAAGAACGTAAAAGGTCCATTGAATTGCTAGCTTTTACCAAAGCTCAGATCGCCGCAATGAAAAGCATCCTAACTGGATACCGACTCATTGGCAAGATAAATTGGAAATTTTTAGACACTTTCTGTCTACTTTTCATCAGGCTATGGTTGAAGTATGTTGGTTGTCACACTTTTTCGAACCCGCTGAATCGGCTGGAATTTGATAAATTTGTGGCATGCTCTAGACGGTTTCTCGACATGCGATGTGATGCTTTTGATCCATACCTAATAGTTCTGGATATCACAACAGGCAACCGTTTTTAGCAGTCTAAGTGACATTATTCGTGGATTCACGAGATCTACAAGTATAATCATTTTCGAGAATCATAATTTCGGGAGATGCCGCTCAACGGACGAGATCGGTGGGAACAAACATGAAACATAGTACTGAGCAGAGAAAATAGGTGGGGTTGGTTTGGTAAATCTGAGATCCCATAACTTGGAACAAGTAAAAAATAAATTGAGAGCTCAGAAAAAGGTTTATGTTTCGAAAATCTTTTAAAAGTTTCCTGTATATGGGAGAAATACCTCTTTTTTCCGAAACCACCGGCAGTTACCATAATAAATATATCATAGAAAATAGTTCCACAATGTTCAAACACAAAATCTTTGAAACTCTTGGGAAAACCTAAATCTTTACTAAGTACTATCTCCAGTAGATTTATCAGGCTTTAGCAATAAAAAGAGGTACTATCAATGATCAAGGCTAGAAGGAATTTTCCTGAAACTGAGCAGATCCTATTGTTGTTGGTATCTAATCCCCAATAGAGGTAAGGACTAGATAAGCTGAGTTCGACTTAGTCCAATGGTAGGCMCAGAAAACGTGCTGTTTCGACGGGGTCGAACCAAAGGGACAAAGGTCTCAGAAGAGTAGTGTTAACTGGGCTTGCAAAGAGGAGAATTGGTCATGCGGAAACTGCAATGAGTTTGATATGTCAATATATGGATATGGGAATATGTTTGATATGTCAGGGTTTATTCTGGATAAGTAGGAGTTTAGCGGAATTGACCCGGATTTAATACGGCCAAGGGCTCTTTTTTCGGAGATCTAACCTCATTTAGATCGATTGAAAGACAGGTCTTCTTTCGCTTTGGCTTCAAGTTTCGATACAGAGATTAAGCAGTGATGGAAAAAAATTATTTTTACAGTAGGGAAAAGTGAAGTTCGGCGGGATCCAGCATCTCTKTGAACTATAACTAGTATGTCCGTTGTTTTGCTCAGAGAAATGCCGCTTCTAACCACTGTGCAAATATGCTAATGTCTTCAAAAGTCACGCCACGGCACTAATGCGTCTCTTATGTAATTCAAAGTCGGTCATTTATATATTGCAACAAAATGTTGCAAAAAATGTAACAAATAATTATGCACGATTTTTAGCTAAAAAATTAATAAATTACTGTAACGTACAAATAAATTTAAAAAAAAATCGAGAAATTATATTAAAATATACATACATGTGCTTGTAGCTGCATATAAGTGTGTATGCAGGTGGCTCAATATGCAGGGGCATGGCGCGCTGAACTTTAGCAGCCACACAGCGACAAAAACAACTAGCAAATAGAAAAAATTCTAACTAAATAATATGAAATTAAATTAAAACAACACTAACATACACAGATACGCACACATATATGCAAAGCAACATGCGGTCACATAATGCAAATCATGTTGCGGCGGCAAGCAGTTAATGTTGCATGCGGCAAGAACAAGTGCCACAAACCAAGCGTAAAATGATCAAAGAATCTTCGCGCGCTATAGCAGTCGCTGCGCATGCGCATAGACAGCACAGCGACCCAGCGGCTGCCGCCAAACTAACCAATCAAGCGTTTGGGTGAGCAGCAAGTGAACCTTGCAATTACACGCCACAATCCACCAGCCACCAGCCGGCCGATGCGGCGAGGCGCGCGGCAGTGCACATCTCCCCCAACACCGGCGTTTTAAGCGTGTTGCCAGGCGCTGCTGCTGCTGCCGCTGCTGACATGGTGGCATTGCATTCAATTGCCGCAGCTRGGGAAGCCGCGCCGTCGAACGCTCAACTTTGTGTGCACAGCTCGCGTACGTTTGTTCGTTGCGCATGCGCGGCATTAAGAGCCACAACAGCGCCCAGCCACACAGTCTGCCTTGCAGCAGCATAGCCGCACAGCGCACCTCCTTTAGCTGCACATGAGCAATGTGCCGACTTGTCAGCGCGCCGGCAAACTGTGCCCAGCTGAGCATCGCCGCGCGGCAATGCACTTAGTCATGAAGGCGAGCGCTGACGGCCTGCCAGCCAAGCTGTCTACGTGTGCAGTTTGCAAAATAACAATCAATTTGTGATCCCTGATCAAGCAATTTCATCATATTTCAATATAATATAATCACAGTTGTAATCGTAATCGGAATCGGAATCATAATGGCAATGCCACTCAGCGCGGTAATGGCGCAACGGTGCAATCGCCGCAAGTGTGTGTCTGTCCGTCCAAATCAACTATTTGCTCGTTGTTGTCCTGCCATTAGTGTGCTTATTCCATTTATACACGTATTTATGGTAAATAATAAACTAAGGAATTGTAATACGAGTAATAATACCGACTTTTTTCCGCTCTCTTAGAATTCTTGCCGCATTTTAAGCGTTGGCCAGCGTTCCAGCGCCCGTTTTGCGGCATTCCATTGAACGCTTTGATGATGTTGTTTGTTGTTGATGTGGATGTGGATGTGGATGTTGTTGTTATTGTTATTGTTGATTGGCCCGTCATTGGGTGAGCTCTTCAGCTTTGGCGGCATGACACGACTGCGCTTGCCTACAGGTGCCAGGAACGAACGAGCGCGTTCTCGGCAATAATTGCACGTGGACCAGGCAATTGTTGGCGTACGTTGATGACAGTTATTGGTTAGTTGGTCAGTTTCTGCTATTTCATGTTGGCACTGCAGTCAATTGGTTCTGCTATCTTTTGTATTGGCTTGTTGTGTATGTGTATGTGGCTACGAAATTAACTCGTTATATGAGAAATRTATGCTTAAGTGAATATTAGATGCGCTGAGTGCTTTTCAATTAAACGAGCTTACTTTGCGCTAGCTGTTTCTAGTTCTGGTTTTGTGTTCTTTTAACAACGAGTTGGACTACCCATGTTTCTAATTCTTGATGTGTGTTCTTTTGACATTTCTGTAGTAGTTAGGATTTTATAGGATATTTAGCGTTAAGAACAGGTCGTTAGACTCTATAACGAGTTGGAAAGTCCGTGCTTCTAATTCTTGTTGTGTGTTCTTTTGACATTGCTGTGATTTTAAGAATTGTGTAAGAAGTATAGAGCTAAGAATCGGACGTTAGATGCTAAAACGAGTTGAATATCCCATGTTTCTAGTTCTGGTTGTGTGTTCTTTTGACATTRCTGCKKTTGTRAGGATTGCATAGGAGGTTTAGATTTCAGTATCGTTTGTTAGATTATAAAACGAGTTGGAAAAGCTAAGTTGCATGTCTTGTTGTGTGTTCTTTTGACATTGTTGCGGTTGTAAGGATTGTATAGGAGGTTTAGAGTCAGGAACCGATCATTAGACTCTATAACAAGTGGGAAAACCAATATTATCATTAATTCTACATTATCTACCAACTTAGATGTAGCTTATTTTCTCTCTCGTCTCCAATGGCAAGAAGTTTTTGCAAACTGCAGTCTTTTTGAAGGCGCGATTTTTGATTAAGCCCTGAACTATTTGGGCCTTTACGACGCTAAGTGCTACGGTGGTGCTGTGTTCTTTTTCATGTCATTTGTTTAGAGAAATAGTTGAGATCCATTCACTATAGCGTATAGCTGCCAGACAAACTGCGCAAGTAACTACAAAAAGCGAAAGTCCAAGAAATTAATAAAAAATATTAATAAACTTGTAATACAATTGAAAACCGAAAGCATGTTCGCCCTTCAAAAATGATTTATCATAAAATTTTTAATATGYGAGAATAAAAATTAAATACTTTTCGAATGATAAATTCTACGAAATTAGTTAAATACGAAGACTAATTGATTTTCACTAATTTCGTGTTAAGTGGCATCCACACTTTCACTTCGCGTCAAGGAAATTTTTACGCATTTAGAAGGAAACCGAGTAATTATCGATGAAAATTTTGAACGCCCATTTYAACGATGATTTAAGCACAAGCGCAACTAAAAAGCAAAAAAACACAAATATACACATACACACGTACATACACTCGTATATTTGTATATAAAAAGAGCAATCAAACAATAATAATTATGCACATTAACGCGCTGGAAAGAATTTGGTGTAAAAATATGCTCTGAGCAGCGCAACAGGAAGTACACATACACATACACACACACAGCGCAAATAGGATTGTGGCGTGAAAAACCACGCATGCTCACACACACACATACACACAACGGCGGCGCTCGCCTTTCGTTTGCCCGTTTCGACGCACAAAATGAAGCGTTGATAAAACAACACGACCAATCTGATAAGGAACGCTTTAAATTCCATTACGTAACGCGAATTTAGAGCGTTAAATTGTGGCGTGGCACATGTGACGAAACGCACTCGCGCAGGAATCGCCGCACGCAAACGGGCCGCGTACGGACATTGCCGACGCCACGAAAGGCATACTCGTGCAAACAAGGCAGTGCTGTTGTTATTGTTGTTGCAATGCATGTGTGTGCCGCCGGCAGCAGCGGAAATTCGAAGTGCGTCGAATGTGGCAGAAGGCGCACTTACATGCAAATTATACATGTGTGTGTGTGTGTGTGTGTGGCCACTTTTTGCAAACTTTGAGCTAATTTAGAGCTTTGTTGTTGCACTAAAAAATTAGATTATTTGCCAGACAGTTAAGCATATCTTAAGGCTGATTATTCATGCCATACTTTTCAAGTATTTACAGTTAAATTTATTGGCTCAACAATTCACTTCGCGACCTTGAAGTTGAGAGAGGAGCGAGTGCCGATTTTTTCTGTAGCAAAAACAGAGGCGAGGTTGTCAAAATTGTAAGAAAGCTCATGGTTTTCACTGTATATTTTGAAACAAGATGTGAATTCAACTGGCTGAGGGTCTTTTGTTGCAAAACTGTACTGATTTAAACACACGACGCCAAAAAAAAACCCGTTTCTCTTTCTGATTACACAATTCTTCTATCAAAACTTAGACAAGGAAGCTACAGATATGTCAGAACACTGCAGTCCGGACTATAACGGGATGCCTCTTGTTGTTTTCCATCAAACACTTGCACAGTGAGACGCGTATGCTCCCAGTTAAGGAGCATAATGAACTCCTATCCAAACCATCCCAACCGCTTTCTAGGAACATCAAGAGGTATTTTCTTATMTTCTTYGACAACATAAGAAAATACACCGACCAGACTTTGGACGCAACAAACTTCARACATGCACTGATCRCCATTCACAGTGVAGCCATTAACACATTCACASACTCCYTCTCAGTGAATGGCGTACTTGGAATCAAGACACACCCCATTGCATACGAAGAGTGCGAGTTGCCGCGTGGATCGCGACTGACCCTTGCGCAGCTTCATTGTGGATACTGTAGCATGCTCAACTCCTACTTATTCAGAATCGATCCTGGTATATCAAAGATATGTCCAAAGTGCCTCTTTGAATGTCCTACTAACCCTAACTTCTGACGGTTTTAACGTGTTTCAACTGGGTTGCAAGGCGGTTTCTGATGCAACTCATCCAGGCTGAGGATAAGTGATCAAAAATCCAATAACTAGACTTTTAGTAGGTAAATCAGTTAACATCATATGCGTATCCGATCATAACGGAATAAAAGCAAATGACGAGTCAGATGAGCTGACACGTAACTATTATCCTGGAGACACAATTGAGCTAAGCAGTTCTAGGCTATTCGGCTCAGGTCTTGAAACATAAATAACACAGGACATGCCAGAAAGTCACTTTGGGATAGTTATGATGGTGGTGGTGGTAGGTAGGGAGCTCAGTGACATTGTAGGGGTCAACACAGGGCATCTACCGTTAAGATTCCTTCTTCAGAAAAGGCGAAAAGTAGATTAGGCGGAATTGAGAGCTTATGCGGAGGATGATAAAACACTGGAACATCTATGCGAAAGCCCAGCCTTCATCCGATGGAGACGGGATATCTACTGCGGTTCCAAAAGGAAAAGAAAAGGATTTTCTTTTTACCAGGAGGACCAACCAAGATATGCCGGACTTGAAAAATCTCTCGGCGCGATGTTTGCTGGGTTTTCTCATTACAGATAGTAGGGAAAACCATGGGACAACTCCACAGTACTGCTTGATGAAGTTTCAAGAAAATTCGAGAAGGCTTCTGCGGCATTTCGTGATCCCCATGAATGAGTTGGTATACATCAGAGACTAAGCAACTGTAGCTGTAGATGTAGTATCTATCAACCATAAATATCTCTAAACCCAGAACCCAGAAGCTAATGTCGGAGACATTATGGAAGCGATCACATAGAGGTATAAATGAACAGCGTAACGAGCTGTGTTTATATATAATATGTTCGTCAGTATGTCTCTATATATCCGACGTAGTCCCTCAGTTTTTGAGATATCGATCTGAAATCTTGCACATATCCTTCCTTTACTAAGCGTTTGTTTACTTGGTGGACTTGCTGATATCGGATCACTATAGCACCTGTCTCTTATACACATCTAGATGTGTATAAGAGACAGGTGCTATGGTGGTGCTGTGTTCTTTTTCATGTCATTTGTTTAGAGAAATAGTTGAGATCCATTCACTATAGCGTATAGCTGCCAGACAAACTGCGCAAGTAACTACAAAAAGCGAAATTACAAGAAATTAATAAAAAATATTAATAAACTTGTAATACAATTGAAAACCGAAAGCATGTTCGCCCTTCAAAAATGATTTATCATAAAATTTTTAA
>NW_017535363.1:174293-175950 GCF_001853355.1 Bactrocera latifrons
AAAATCACTGAAATGCACAGTTAAGCTGCTACTGTGTGTGCGTGAGTGTGCAACAACAACAACAACAACACAAGTGTTGACAAAGTGACAAAACCGACAAGCGTTGAAAACGAAGCCGAGGACATGCATGTAGTATATGCGCCACAGGAAGTGGCAAGATGGCACACATACATACATTTCGCACACACACAAATCCATTGAAATCTTAAAGGCGATCAATTACGTGCGTCCAACTTCTTTTTATGTTGTTGCTCGTGTTTGTTGTTTTTGTTTTTGTACTAGCAACGCCGTTGACATTCTATTATCGCGCACCGCATGAGGATGCAAAGGACCTGTCCACACTACAGATAACTAATTGATGATTTTATTACAATACAATGCGTGTCTATCTCCTACATGCCACACACTGCCAGCGTTGCAACAGTAGGCAATGCATGTGGGACTCTGCCGCCGTTGATGCTGTTGTTGTAGTTGCTATTGCATGTAGTGTACGCTGGGTTGGGCTCATCATCATAGGTGGTAAGTATGACGCCCGCTGTGAACAAATAATTGCTACGCTCTCGGCATTGCTCCCGTCCCGTTGCCAAGTGGTTGTAGGCAGGCCTCGGAGCCTAAATGTAGCTATCTTCATATCTTGCTATATGCTCRTATAGTATGACGAGCGCGATACTTGTAGATGCCGAAAGTTGATACTTATGTTGCATCTAGCGACAAGTACTAGCTTCGTGTCGCCCTGAGATAACTATTTCAACTATTTRTGTTGCTGTTGTTGTTGCTGTRCATAAACGTTACAGTTACACCTACTTCATAGCTGTTGTGTAGGTTGTACCTGCCAATTATACATTCTATTAGCACTTKGTAAAATTTGAATGTATTTCCTAAAGTGTAGAAGGTACTAGGTTAAACTCGCTTTGGTTGGATTTTGTAGAAAAAAATTGAATTTACGGTTATATGAACTCCAAATGAGTTACCTAACAATCGTATGAGCTTAGATATTAGACTTATAGGCCAAGTCCTTTCGTAAATTTATATAATATTTACTAGCTGCAAATCCAACCGGACGAAGAAAGAGGGATTATAAAACCCATAATGGAAGACAGGGTGTATTAGCGTTCCATCACAGTTGGGTCTAAGTAACCGAAAGGAATCGTGATTCCCGGTCCAAGCAGACGAAGAAAGAGGAGGAGAGGTTAGCTTGGGTTCCAGAAAAAAAATGGTGGAAGCCAAGTCCCATTCGGACAGTCGAATCTAAGTAAACAGAAGGAACGCTGATTTTTATGTCGGGTTCAACCGGGCGAAGAAAGAGAAGGAGAGGTTTGCTTGAGCTCTAGAAAAAAAAGGTGGAAAAGGTGGTCCTGAAACCGAATTTCGTAAATCGAAAAGGGTATTGCGACTAAAAGACCGCTCTCTGCTGAAAGCGAATTGGAGGATCTGGCTAAACGACCGAATCGAAAGGACACAGTAAGGTCAAACGGCAAGCTCTATAAGGGAAACCCTCAAAGTGCAAGTCGGAGATAGCCAAGAGGTACTTAATGGTACCACTTATTGGTCGGACCAATTGCCTTTGCCAGATTACGAAAAATCAACGAAAAGGTATGGAACTAAAGTTGCAAGATGCGCACTTCCTAGAAATGGTTGGACACCTTCGCACGCCTGT
>NW_017535363.1:176226-177525 GCF_001853355.1 Bactrocera latifrons
TGATCAATAATCTGAAGTTTATAAGACACACTCAGAGCCTGTCTCTTATACACATCTAGCTTGTCTGGGCAGTATGTTTTCTCTCCACTGCGACACGGCACTCCTCATCGGTTGTATTGTCATTTTGGATTTTCTGAAAACCAATGGTTTTGTGGGCAGCTGTACGTAAGGAGCTTGAAATGCCGTCCCTCAGTTTCCTTTTACTGAATTGCTGGTCAGGGAACACTAGTACAAGTCGAGCAGAAACTCGTTCGGCTGTCTGTTGTAATTGCAAATTATCGACGTGGCAGCTTTCTTGAGTTTGTCGATGTGTATTTTTTACTGCACAGAGACCACAAAATTGTGGTCAGAGTCAATGGCAGGACTTCTACGAGTACGCACGTCTAAAATCCTGGAGATGTGTCTTCCGTCTATCATTAATATTCCCGCATTTCGATCCGGGACCAACCAGGTAGTTTAATGAATTTTCCTCCTCTAGAATCTAGTACCGGTAGTACCATACTTCGGGACCCGGCGAAGTCAATCAGCTTTGATACGATGCTTCCTTATAGAGGCTGTGTTTACCGACCCAGACACTTCTCTTCTAAATCGAGCTTTCATGCTGCAAGAGATCGGACTGCATAAACAATATAGCAACAAGAAAACGCTTTGAGAAAAACTTATCTTATATTTATCCGAAGATAGGTTGATAAACTTCGAAACTTGAAATCAGCAATCTTCGGAAGGATTAGATCTGTCTCTTATACACATCTAGATGTGTATAAGAGACAGCTATAAGGGAAACCCTCAAAGTGCAAGTCGGAGATAGCCAAGAGGTACTTAATGGTGCCACTTATTGGTGGGACCAATTGCCTTTGGCAGATTACGAAAAAGCAACGAAAAGGTATGGAACTAAAGTTGCAAGATGCGCACTTCTTAGAAATGGTTGGACACCTTCGAACGCCTCTGCTAACTTTAGATGCTGTGGGCTGACTGAAGGGAGTCAAAATCGTAAAATATAAAGTCAACCGCTCGGAGCTATGGTTAAAGGATGTGGTTGTGATGCTTCAATGCTCATAATTCGCATGTTACAATTGTTAAGTTACAATTTGTAAGTACCATAAAATCACCGGAACTTTTATCAAAGAAAAAAGTAGAGAGTCAAAGAAAAAGCATTTAATAACGATCTATAAATATAGCTCCAGCAGTTCTAAGTTTTGGGCTTATGCAGCTAGAAATAGGATGAGTCACAGACTATCAAACATCTAGATGTGTATAAGAGACAGGTGTGTGTGTGTGTGTGTGTGGCCACTTTTTGCA
>NW_017535363.1:177611-185891 GCF_001853355.1 Bactrocera latifrons
TGCATAAACAATATAGCAACAAGAAAACGCTTTGAGAAAAACTTATCTTATATTTATCCGAAGATAGGTTGATAAACTTCGAAACTTGAAATCAGCAATCTTCGGAAGGATTAGATTATATTGAATAAAATYTCTTTACAGAATATGAGGAATACATCATATCATTATTAGAATCCCCGAAGCGGAAGGATACCACAAACACTTGGGCAGTGTTRCGAAGGACAGTAAGCAATATCTAAWTTATATAAGAGTCTAAATTAACAGCAAACTCATGCAATTCGGCTTAGGTGGGAATAAAAGATAAACGTCATGTCATCGTATAAGGCTTATGGATATTTAGGGGTTTCCAAAATACCATTTCAGCTTCATTTGGTTCTATACATAACTAAATGTTGTTTCATAAAAAAGATGACAGCGAATATGACAAGTGCAAAACCCAGCATACAAGTTCACCACATTCAACAACGACTTGGGTGTTCCATGAGTTTTGTATTTTCCAAAAGACTARCACTCGCTTGAAACAAAAAAACCAACAACAATAGCAAAAAAGTGATGCGCACACCAAAATGTCGTGTTAAAGCGAGCAAGAAACAATAAAATAATGACGAACAATTGGCAATTGTTGAAGGCACGTTTTCCAGGCATTTCGAAATTTTCCCACAAACAACAACACCAACTAAATAGAAACAGAGTGGGAACAAGATTTGGCCCACATTGTTGTAGAAGAAAAACTGCTTTGTCAACAGATAGACGCGGCCAACCCCCACCACAATGCAGCGCAGACACCATGGCTAAGGACCGATCCAATTCAACTCAACCAGCCAACAGTTCAATAACTATRAGAGAGGAAAGTCGCAATGTAGACCAACTACCCGATAATATGAAAATTATTTTCATCAAAATGCCATAGAACTTGCTTAATTGTGTGYGTGTAATGGAATATGTTTTGTGAAAAGTTAAATAGACAACAACAAAAGGTGGCATAKGTGTGCGTAAACATGTGTGTGTGTGTGAAGCCAATTACAAAGAGCCTAAATACTTAGGCAGCTAATAATGGACGAGTGAGTGTGCTGTTGGAGGCGGAGAGCGATGTGCAAAAACAATATGACGACCACCAACGTATTTGTTGTTTGATCTTCGCCGCCTACGGCGAGCAGAGCATGTAGGAACCTCAGATGTGAGATGTGTATGTGTATGCGCATTAGGTGTAAGTAGGCGGTAGGTGAAGTCGAAATACAGTACTTATTGTCGGCGTTCAATTGGGCAAAACGAATTAGTTTGATGAGTAAGTGAGTTAGCACTTCGATCGTTGCTTAAAGGCACCAATGCTGGCTTGAATATGAAAAAAAAAAAATATTTATAAAAAAATAAAAATAATAAAAGATGTGTGTATAAACATTTGAATATATAGACTGAATTATTTTTTTATTTCCGAAAAATCCCTTCAGATGCCCGCTAAATAATTTTTTGATCAATAATCTGAAGTTTATAAGACACACTCASAGCTGAGGAGTGAAGGAATACCTCCACTTAGCCCAAAGTTGTCATTGGCGCCTATAATTCTTACAGGTTTCTGTAATATTTTGAGAATTGAAGAAATAAACGCTTTTTACTGATCGAGCTAGGCTGGTTAAATGACCGAAGCGAAAGGATAACGCTATAAGGCCCAACGACAGCTCCATAACCAAAAGACACTTAATCGTGACGCGCACTAACCCATTTAAACTCCCTGAGGCAGGAGAGGTGGTAGCAATTGAAAGCAGTGGAATAGAAGTTGCTAGATCAGCTTCCCGTTAAAGTGGTTGGAGAGACCTGGACATGCCTATGCCAACTTTCGATGCTGCGAGCTGGCTGATTGTGRTCAAAATCGTTAAATCTCAGTCATGGGTAAAGGAAGTGTGAAGTGAAACTCCAAGGCTCGTCGGACAGGGCAGTCCCGGGAATTATATTGATAGAATTGATATTGTATTGATAACAAAATTGATATTGATTGAATTRAAGAAATTATGACTTTTGACTGATCAATGAATCTCATACTCTAAACAGAAGTCATAAGTTTTGTCTATGAGAGTTTAATTATTCCAACTTAGTAATTTTTACTCTTACTTTGAAGAGTTCAAATACAATTTCACTCAAATAAACAAATAATGTATTAAGAATCTCCCAACTATATAAATAYATATATTTATATATACAYTATAGTGCTATGATCGGTTAAATCAAATTTAACTTCTGAGTTTTCTCGAGATTTTTCCGAAATTTTCTGACACACTCACCTTAATTTCTTGGTCTGAGTTATTATGTGAGATTTTTTTGTTCTGAAAGCTCCGCGTTTCAAAAGCTTGATTTACCTAATGTCTACGTGAATAAAACTTTGAGGTATAACATGTTGCTTTATTCAGTCACTATGTGAGTAAAACTTTTCATTATGAAAGCTTCGAGCTTGAAAAGCTTGCTTTAGATAAGTTAGTAAGATTGTATCAGAAAAAGGTTTTATTAGAAAGCTGCGAGCTTCCACCCAGTCAATATTCGAGAACAAGTCATTATTGTGAAAGGTTCGTGAATTGAAAACATGCTTTACTCATCGACTGTGTGAAAAAAATTATAATGGAAGCTTCAAGCGGTGAAATCTTGCTTTATTTAGCGACTAAGCGAGATAAGTGGTTTTTGAGAATGCTTTGATTTTGATAGTTTGCTTTACCTAGAAACTATGCCAAAAAAAGTTTTTATGAAAGCTTCGGAAGYTTGYTCYRCTCAGCAATCAKGTGAGAAAAAAATGTTWATTATGAAAGCCTCGAGTGTCGAAAGGCTGTTTTAACTAGTGACCATACTAGAAAAATTTATTAAAGCTCCGTGCTTCAAAAGCTTTGTTTACCTATAGTACTTAGGAAAAAGTTTTTATTAAAAAACTTCGAAAATTTGTTGTACTCAGTTACTATGCGTGTTTTTATTCTAGTGAAAAAAATTTTATTGTGAAAGCTTCGTGCTTCGAAAGCTTACTTCACCTAAGTACTATGTCAGAAAAAAAAATTTTATTAAAAAGTTTCAAAATTTTTTTATTCTCTGTTACATGCGTGTTTTTGTCCGATTGTTTTGAGCTTTAAACGCTTTTTGCGGACTATGCGAAAGAGCGTCGTTATTAAAAAGTCTCGAGCTTTAAAAGCTGCTGATTAACTTTGCGAAAAAAAAGTTGTTATTATGAAAGCTTCGAGCTTCAAAAGCTGCCACTAATGATGCGAAAGAGAGTCGTTATCAGAGAAAGATGTAAATAGGAGAAATTTRTGTTAGAATATGCTGAAGAAATATGTTTAATTCGAAATCTATTCTGGGAACATTCGATTTTCCAAGTTAGAAATGCCAAACAAGATAAGATTTGTTAGTCCTGATATTTAGCAAATAAATAGACCTGAAATTTATTTTTCAAAATTGATTTTATTGGTTTGCCGAAGTTTTCATAACTAAAMAACGATTACTTACTTAAAATCTAATTAGCTTAATTATTAATTTTCTTAAGAAATAACTAAAGACCAAAATAATTATAAAAAATACAACAAAAATACTCAGTCTTGAGCTCTTCAGAATGCTTATACCTCATATATATATTCAGATTGTCGAGGCACAGGTATAATTTAACGATTCAACTGGATGAGTGGTCCCGTAGTTTCTACACTATAATAGTTATATAAGTTCTTAACTGATTTACAGATGCTACAGTCTTACAATAAAATTGCTACAATTTTTTAATACACARTGTTCATTTCTTTTCGACTTAGAAACCGAAATACGGATATGTTGCTGCGCTGGCTGTCGACTTGTGCTCGCTTATACTCTGGGAATAGCCGCCCATGTGATTTGCGCCCGACGAGAAGAACGAACCAGGGAAGTTGTACGAGTCCCATGACGACATAGCGGGATGATGAGAGCCCGAAGCAGCAGCCGAAGCGAATTGCGAGCGTAGCTGCTCAGCCGAGGTGGCAGTGGTGAAGTTGCTGCTGGTGCCCAAGCCATAAGCTGTGGAGGATGTGGCATAAGCAGCCGAGTTGGTTGCGACGGTGGCTGCTGCAGAGCTGCTATTGACAGCCGTCGATGTAGCTGAGCTGGTTGTCGTGGCCGACGGCATGCCGTAACTTGAGTTGTTGCTGTAATTGGTGTTGCCGACATCGTTGTTGTTGTTGTTGATGCTGACGGTAGCGCCTGCCTGATGCGCTGGACTCAGTGAAGCCGAACTGGCGGCGCTACTTGTTGGCGACATGGACGCCACCGAACCGCTTGAGTGAGCAAAATTCTGATGCGGTTCAAAGACATTAGAGGCAGCAGCAACGGCTGCGGCTTGTGTGRCAGCGCTACTGCCAAATGTATTCCAMGCTTGACTGTATAGACCCATTTGATGGGTGTGATTGTGCGACAGCGCAGCGGCCGAAGCGGACATGGTGTGTGCAGCAGCAGCGGCGGCGGCATGGTGATGGTGATGCGCATGATGATGTGGATGATATGGTGAAGCAACGGCGGCGGCGCTAGCAAAACTAGCCGAGCTGAGTCCACCTGCAGTGCTGGCGGCAAAGCTGGACACTTGCTGTGTGGTGTTCAATTGTTTGCGCAAACGCGCACGCCTATTCGAGAACCACACCTGTACGCGCGCCTCGGTCAAGCCGGTGCTCTGTGCCAACTCCTCACGCGTATACACATCGGGGTATTGTGTGCGTGCAAATATGCGCTCCAATGCATCGATCTGATCGTTCGAGAAGGTGGTGCGCGAACGACGCTGCTTGCGCTTCAGCTGTACGCCCGGCTCGGCATCATCGTCACTCTCATCGCCCGAGCCATTCGATAAACCGCCAGCGCCGAGTATGCCATCAATGGAATGCGCTGAGCTGCCGGACTCAGAGTGTGCGCYACTATTGCCACCGCGTAGCAAGCGACTGATCGAGCTTACGGAAGGCGCGGTATTCTTATCGCATAGACCGCACTCAATGAGCTTAGCGCGTATTTCCCAGCTGAAAATGCCGGGATTAGCATTACGCATCTCCTCAATTTTCGACTCAATATCCGGTGTGGCGACGCGCGGTTTGCTGCCGCCAATAACACCCGGACGTATGGAGCCGGTTTCCTGATAGCGATTCAGTATTTTCGAGACGCAGCCATGTGAAACGCGCAACTGGCGTGAGATGACGCACGGCCTTACGCCGGCAGCGGCCATTTCCACAATTTGACGACGTATGTGATTGGGTAGCGGGCGCCCATTGATGAAGACGCCGCCGAGCTGGTTGACGCGTCCTTGTCCTGCAAGTAATGGTAGGGAAAATGTTTATATTAGTTTCGTGGTGAATTTGGTGGGTATAATTATTATAGTGGTGTATTTTGATGAGCGTTACTGGTTGTGGCGTTATTCCTAACTATTATTTGTTTATATTTTTTAATAGGTTTAATTATTTCTTTTTTTGTCTAAAGAAATCGTTAGCGTGTGGTGAGTTTAAGGTGAATTTTTTCTTTCAATATTTGCGCAGCACTGTTGCCAGCGCACTTTAAGCAATTCATCAAACTATACGTTCATTTTGCTCATCTAATATTAAGTTATACAATGTGTTCAAGGCTTGCGCAAGCTCGTGTGTGGTAGCCTGTCATGCCTTGCGTAGTTCAAGCACACAATGCAGTCAACCTAAGCGCGTTCATTTGCTTTGTATATGTGCGCTATTTACCTTATGTTTAGACAGATGCTAATTACCCTTATACCTCTGAACGCGCTGCTAAGAGAATTGGGCTTAGTGGGCGCGCTTAGTGAAATCTTTGCTTAAACAAGCGACGCGCTCAGCAATGCTCTTAAACTTATGAGGCAATTGTGGCAACTCAATTAGTTGCGAAGTGGAGTATAACGGTATAATGCAATTATATGTAAGACAATGCGAAATTTTCGTAGACAARCTGTCTGGTTCTGTTCTTCGGATTTTTAATATTTTTCTGCTTTTATTTTTATTATTATTGCAGCAGCTCAGCTCTGTGAGCGCATGTGCCTTTTCACGAAAATTTAATACTAATTTATTCCATTGTGATGGCGTAGGATTACTTTAAGCGCACTTAAGTGCCGGCGCATGCGTGTTTGTGTGGGCCCGTGTGTGTGCGCGCCTTAGTCTATGATGAGATCAGTTCGCACGATCGCATTTAAATGCTGAAATGAATGCAAATTGTGCATTGTAAAATAATAATATTTGAATAATTTGCCAGGCGCACACAAAAACTATTACAATACAACAACAATTACATCAAAACAATAAAAGCGGCAATGTAAGCCGCAAACAAAAAGCCAATTGTTGTGGTTATAGCGCGCGCCGGTGTAGTTRTTTATGCAACGCGCCAAGCGTATGCGCCACACAAATCCAAATGAGCAACAAATTTAAACTGTATGGAAGTTAGTGCGGCAGAGTGAAATCAAACGTGAACGAAATGCAAATGTAGTTTAGTTAAACCGACAGGCGCAAGTTGTGAGCGTTTGACCAGCTGCGCGTCGAAAATATAAGAAAATCATGCCAYAAWAAAATTTAAAATAAGGCAGCCGCAGATGCAGCGCTCACGTCATGAGGATCACTCAAACAAAGCGCGCGACTGCCAAGTGACGTTAAAGCGCAAACGCTGAAGGCTGCCTGCAAGGTGGGACTAATAACTCAAGCGCGGCCTGGCAGGTCATCGGCGGCCGCTATAACTGAGCTACAATAAGCTCACAAAGCAAACTAATAAGCCGCGCGCCATCCGAAAAATTAAAGCGCTGCGTCGGTGCGTTTYGTTCTTTCACACTCTACACACTTTCAGCTCCAGCTGTGCGCACTAATAAAATTCCAGAAGAGCGCGCAAGCAACGCGCAGCCACGAAAAATAAAAGTAAAAATCATTAAAATATGAAAAGCAGACAGTGCAAACGCAAAAACGGCACAAATATTAGTAAATAAAAGTAAAAATACTGAAAAAAGTTAACGTTAAAGTTAAAAATTAAAGTAAAAGCAATGCGGAAAAATATGCGCAAGCGTATGCGGGACAACACATTGCGCGCAGCGCTAGACATACATAMACACACGCGCGCAGCATAATGTGGCTGAAGGCGCAGCTTACGCCACTGCTTTTGCTGATGAACGTGCTGTGCTGTTGCCATGCACAACAACATCAGCAAAAGCATTGCAGCGTTGTTGGGGATCATTGCAAGTGTCGGCGGCACAGGCGGCGCAAGGGCGCGCGATCGCTAGATCAAAGACTTTGCCGACGCGCCAAAACGTCTGCGTTGTACGCAAAGCAAAGACCAAATCATGTGGCACAACTTGGCAGCAACAGCTTAAGTTGTTGAAGAAAGCTGCCAGCACACGGTAGGTGCCAGTGGCGGAGGCTGTGGCTATGACAGGCCGGCGCAGACGTGGAACGGCAGCATGGCACAGCTGTGMGCGGCCAAATTGTTCTTTAGCCACAGAGGCTTCCTTTACTCATTTGATTTGTGATTTTCGCTCTTTGTTGCTCCTTTTTCTACTTTGTTATTTTTTGTTGTTGTTGTTGCGATCGCAATCAATAAGCCACAAAGCTGATCATGATTATTGGAATTTTAGTTGCTTCGCTGCGCTCGGCATGCCACGCGCACCCACCGTATTGACTGGTAGTGGACTGGRGTAAAGCGGCGTAATGACGAACTGGCTGCCAGTTGGAAACAGGTAAATTGTGTGTGTCGTAGTGTGGCGTGGTGTAGCGCGCTTGCCGGCAAGAATTTGTATAATTGTATGTGTTGCCTTATGTTGTAGTTGTTTTTTTATCTGACTGAATTGGAGCGCATTTGCGCTGTTGAGTTTTTTGAACTTTTTTTCCGATTTTTTCGATTCTTTTTTTTATTTTTTTTTATTTTCTCTAAATTTTTTTGCTGTTTAATGAAAATTGGTGTTTTAAGCTGCTCGCGTTTGCTATTGAAAAGCGACTTTCTTGAATGGTCGCCGCAGTGACTTGCCGGAAATTTTCTTCTACTATTACTTTTTGTTGCGCTTGTTGTTGTTGCTGTAGTTATTATTACCCKTTTTTGTTGCGTACATTCACTTGTATGGCATGAGTTGTGAAATAATAATGAAAATTAGTTAAAAATTGTTTATAATTGGAAATGGATGTTCACACCAGACCATTTGGCGCTGCGTAGCGTGTGTGTATGTATGTATATGTGTTGCAAAGCAGCCTTAACTTGAAAAAGTATTAAGTTTGGCTTGTTGGTAACTGGCATTGCAGGTTTTGAGGTGTTTTAGAGTAGTGAGAATTATTTCAAACTTTT
>NW_017535363.1:186973-194137 GCF_001853355.1 Bactrocera latifrons
ATTTAAAAAATTTTCAAAATCAGCTCCACAGCCGACTTCGCTTACAACCAATAATAATAATTTTCTAAAAAATGATAGTAAAAACCCGCATAATTACCTTGAAAGGGRTATCCAGCAAAGTACGGTGTCATATTCAAAGTTGAGACTGTCATTTTCTTTTATTTCTCCAAAAGTTTTTGTTTTTGTTAAATTTGCTTAACAAAAGTCACTAGCTTYAAGCAAAGTTGCGCATAAAATTCCAAAAAAAAATACTATTTTTTAACACAAAGTTTTTTCTTTTGTTTTTGTTGTTTTAATTAATGTACACAACACAATTGGTTAGCCGATTTTAATGCAAAAACGTTTTTTCAACTGTCATTTACAAGAATACACGACTTAAACAAGCACAGACTTCGTTTTATTTCGTCAAATCGAACACGTCACGTGCGCTGCYCACTAAGCGTTAATAACGATTATTTGCACAGAATTTTCCAAAGCGAATTAGCGCAATGGACGACACTTTTCCTACGAACATATAAATTGTACTTCGATCTGTTGTATTCATACATATATATATATGTGTATAACTATGTTTTTCCTTAGCTACTGAGAGCGTCGCAGTTGACTCTTGTGTGTTACTTGCTGAAAATTCTCTACACCAAGTGTGTGACTCGTACGATTGCCAGCTTGAAACTGATTTTGAAACGGTCAGTCCGAGCACCAGCACGCTTTCTTGAGATTCTCAGACGCAGTTGTGCGCTGCCAGAAGACAACAAAAACACAATTTACAATGAGAAAGCAACAAGAGTTGCAAGTAAAATAGTGAGCGGCCACTGACGCAGCGCTTGTTGGTGTTGTACGCCAAACAGGTAAGTCAACACTCGCTCACACGAACACGCTCTCTCTGGTAGTGTGAGCGAGTGAGTGAGCAATAGTTTRTGTTGTGCAACAACTACCAGTTAACCACAAACAATTATATGGATGTGAAATCAACCCTGAAATGCATTCGTCGCACTGCGCGCTCAGTTTGCATGCTTGTTGTTGCTCACTTGCTTGCCGGCCGATCGTTGCACCCACCCACTGCGTAACGTAACGGCGCATTGTGTATACACTATAGAGATGTATATGCTTGSTATGTTGCATGTGCGGTGGCAAAAACAAATATTCAACAACCAATTGCCGCTCTCGCCAGTGAAAGCATTTATTGCTCTTGGCTGGCGCTCATGTGTGGGGAAAAGAGCGCGCGCGATCGGCTATTGGCGCGCTGCTCGCACCACAATGGCTGCTTTTCGACGGAAATTTCTACAACGATCCGGCCACGCCCCTTTCTTGTAATTTCTGTATGTTTGTGCGTGTAACCGCTTGCGCCTTCACWGCCAGACTTGCTGGTGTCTGAGCGCTGCTCAGCGCTGCTTTTGCTATACTTTCATGCAACTACTTTGCTTTTGTAGTTGTTGTTGTTTTTAGTTGTGTTAAAAAAGCCTGCGCATTTGCATTCGCCGGCAAATCTAGTTTGCGTAAAAAAGGTGCGATTGCTCACCATTCTTGTGCGTACCCGCCGCGCTCCCCAGCGCCGCTGATTGCACACGCTAATCGCTGATCAGCGATCAGCGATCGCCGCATTGCCTGGCGATAGGAAAATTGAGAAAATCTTTTCCACTGCCATTCGCCACAGTTGCTTAACGTTTTGCCTGTCTTTTGATCTTGAGCCGCCAATATTTTGATTTAATTTTAATACTCCGTTTTGCTGTAATTTATCGCCTCGCTGTTGGCCCCGCGCGTTCGGCGATTTCTTCCACAGCTTTTATTTATTTTGTTATATTTTTCATTATTATTTTGTTATTGCTGTTGTTGTTGTGTTCGTTATGAATATTGCAATCTATTCTGATTAGCTACTGCAGCGCRTCAGGCCGACCGGCAATGAGCGCCTGTTGGGTTCGTGTGAAATGAAGCTGGTTGTATTTAGCCACTGGCCGCCTGGGAAATCCTTAGGCTTATCCGCAGTGAAGAATGAATGCTGTTAGAATTTTGTTTTTTGTAAAATATTAGAAATTTATAACTTAATCTAAACTGTAAAATTTTCAGATGCCACTGCAAATATAACCAATATATACCCATTTTCTAACCAAAACTTAAATTGTGTTTCACCACACTGGTTTCCTTCGCCTGCAAACTTTTGATAAATGATGTTAAATTATTTCGCATTTCAGGTGACGATATRTAAATATTTTCTATATTTATTAATAACGTTTTCATATTCTAAGTTCAGAATCCCGAACACAACAGACCACAACATGTATGCAAAACCAATCATTAARAAAAGTGACAGCATTTCGAATTGATTAGATAGCTTCAGCTATGTCTAAACCAAGCTCTATTGATCATGACTGAAGAAAATGTCAAGAGCAAGGCTTAACGACATATGTATATAACGAGACAACGACATAAACTGCAGGGAGAGTAGTCGGTATTGAGACCGCAGAACTTGTGGAAATGCACATCAAGCGTTGGAAGCTTGAATGAAGTCACTATTTCTCAAGAACTACGTAACGGTACTCCGACTTGCATCACTAGGGACCAAAACTGAACCTTGCCTAAACTATTATATATAGACATCAATGCCAATAGAAGACTTGAGAGAAAGATCTCTGAGTTTCTAATGTAAGCGTTAAAATAAAKGTTCCAACGATGTCARTAAGATCTCTGACTGTTAATCGTCTATCCTTAAGCAGCAATTTCTTTATTTCCTAGACATTGTTCGTTGTCATCGCGTTCTCGACTCTGTTTGAGTAATTTCTACCAGTTAAAAACACTTGCTCGCGACAAACAATTATCACTGTGGGCCAATTCAACATTCTGAACGTTTCGGCATCAGAAAATAGTAGTATATGACAAGTTAAAATTCAAAAAATTAAATTTTTGTTGAGAGAAGCTGGTCCTTTCGGGCTACAGAGGCGCTTATGATTACATAGTCTTTACCTAAACAGGAAACGACTGCTCGGTTTAGATATGTAGCAGTAGAGTATGCTACGAGTGATTTATGAGAGTGACGTAAAAGTAATAGAATGGATTTTTTTTGGATAGAAGACTTCTACAGGAGTTCTGATATGCTTATGAAAGTGTTTTGAAAATAAGAAATTATCAGTCGAGGATATTAAGGATTTCAAAAAAAGATCACACACTGTAACATACATATAGTATTCCGGTTGAATACTGTCAATATTTTTTTCTTAAACGAGAAACCWTAAAGTCTTTCAAGTAGAGGTAGTTAATAATGTAAGAATTGGTAATTCAAGCACGATAAAAAAAAGTGTCTGTCCACAGAAAAGTCCATCATGTCGAAAACGGTTTGGAAAAAATACGTCAAAGCATGCCGTAAGTGTTTAAGGCAAATTTGTAAGGACGGTATCTCCAGCTTCATTGTTATTCAGATTATAGGTGTTGAAAGAGCTGCGGGTCTTAGGTGTTGAAATCAAAAAATATTTCARAATTCATTGAAATATTTCCCACAAATTTTGTGATCGAGTATTATGCCATGACAAGCCATTAGAAATATATTCTAAGGCTCAGGTATTGGCAAAAGAGTGAGATTCTCTAAATATAAAACTTACTTTGAAGGTTCTGCCGAATAAATATACAGGCAATGCGGGGATATCTTTGTGAAAAAATTCGAGCCATTTGTGTTATTCAAATTATGYCGGAAAATTGTCTTAACAGTTTCGRAAYAGATTTTGGTTAAAAACAGGACAACGCTCGGAATGACATCTGTATCCACGCAAAGCAGAATATCATGAATGACGTCATATACTACTCTCTCTGCATCTAAGTATGTGGATTAACATTCTTTTAAATACATGTCTTATTTATCATATTGACTAAACGCTTGTCAAGCAAATTGAAGAATGGATTGTGTTGTAATTTTCTTATCCTCAAGCATTTAGACTTAAGATCAAATTTGAACCGGACTGGAACATTTCAACTTTCCTCGCGTTTATGAGTGTACATTTGTAACCATGTATGTATGTATGTATGTATTCATATATGTATATGTATATGCATTTAAGCACCAGGATCAGCTGTAAACACATATAAATATGTTCTAAATATGTTCTTAGCTGCTGCTCCTGCTAAAGTCCCTTGATAGTGCCCTCGCCAGCACCTTTACTGCGTCAGATCGTAGCAAATCAATGTGAGAGTAGCTGCGGCAACTTTCGCTCAACCCTTTCGAAATACAGTTAATCACAATTTAAATATCACTAAATTGACATTGAGTTATGGCAGCGGTGGCAACAATGGCGTGGCGCGTGAGTTCATCATTTTCACACAAATAAGCGCGGCGAAGCTTAGGAATACGCTGCAGCTAGAAATGAGTGTTTATGGGTGGTATATGTGCTATGTATGGGTTAGAATTTGTGTTTACATTTGTATTTTGTTTTTGTGTGCATTGGTTGWAACAAATTCTATTAGTAAATACAGTAAAAATCCGATTGAAGTGCAGTGCTTGTGCTTACACATACTTACTATGTGGCTACTGCATTGCTTTTATGCATTAAAGACTAAACATACACATGTATTTATGTATGTGTCTATAGCATTTCGAGACATAAATAATAATGATGGTGTGCATTTTGGCTTCTAAACATTTTTGATTTATTCTCCAAAGCAAATGCAATTTCGTAATGCTATTTAGTTATGCACAAACACACAGTGATAGGAAAAACTGAGTGACAACAGCGGCAAACATATGTACATATCAGTGGGTATATGAAGGCATGTAAACAGTATTAAATATGTATCTGGCTATAGCTATGGGCACAAGTAGTGGTTAGACAAACAATTTATTGAAATTTGGTTGGCTGTGGCAAGCCAAGCAGTGGAAAGTACAATCACTTACACGCGCACAGATGGATATTTGTCTTCATATATGTATGTATATATTTCTCTGCATATATGTATGTATGTATAGGCGCATATGTRTAGCTGAAAGCACTTATTTGAGTAGAAAAGGCAGCGTGTGTAGTATAAATATTCAAAGTGGAAAGTTATATATRTTGGTATGTGCATTAAAATGCATAGCTGTATATATGTGTGTGTGTGTGTGTTGATGTAGTGAGAGCCAAGTGAACGGCTTCTAAGTGGCATTAATATAAGAAAAAATGTTGATAAATAATAAATACCTTTCAAGTTGCTTTTAGCATAAAAGGCTATAAAAATATGTTTGGCATGATTTTGATTGATCAGTTTGTATGGCAGCTATATGTTATAGTGAGCTGATCTAAACAAATTTTTCACAGATTATAGAATAAACTTAAAAAATAAACCTCACCTCAGTTTCGTTAAAAGACCTCGCCAAATAAAAAAGTTTTCCATACAAGGACTTAAGTTTGATTTATCAGTTTGTATGACAACTACATGTTATAGTTATCAGATTTCAACAATTTATTCACAAATTACAGTATTGTCTTAAGAAATAATTTACACCAAATTTCGTGAAGATAKCTCGACACATAAGAAGTTTTCCATACAAGGACTTGAGTTTGAACGATCACTTTGTATGGCTGCTATATGATATATTGGTTCGATCTAAACATTTTCTACAGAGATTGTATTACTGACTGAAAYAATTAGCTCTGTTGAGTTTCGTGAAGGTAGTTTGTCAAATAAAAGAGTTTTCAATACAACGACTTGAGTTTTATCGAACAGTTTGTATGAAAGCTATATGCTATAGTTATGCSATCTGCACAATTTCTTCGAYAATTGCAATGTTGCCTAAGASAATAATTCACGCCAAATTTCATGAAGATATCTTGTCAATTGAAGAAGTTTTCTATATAAGTACTTGCAGCCGATCGTTCACTTTGTATGGCAACTATATGCTATAGTASTTTAATATCGKKGTTTTCGACARATGAGCAGCTCCGTATAAATAAAAGCACGTGTGCAAAAGCTCAGCCGGATAGCTCAAAAACTGAAGGTTTAACTCGCGTATATAATGATGGCCAGTTGGTCATCTGCGCCGAACGTCATGTTATAAAGTCCCCGACATCCTTTTCTGGTAGTACAAACTTCGTGGAAAACTTAATACAATATACACCGTGCAGGGTATAAAAATACAGAAGCTTGCGCTAGGCAAAAAACCACATACAAAACTTCAAAAGCATATATATTGAATATGTATATACATATACATATACATCCACACATATGTGTATGTGTGTTCGCATTAGCGCTGCTTAGTTGGCTTGTAAGCCGTTGCATTTTCCCTCCAATTAAAGCGCATTTCTTGCTGTTACCACAGCGCCTACTGTGCTGCCGGCGTCCGTGAGCGTGTRCAAGTTGCGCATGCGCGTCAAGCCATTCGCCAGTCTGTTGCGGTTTTCTTTTTGTTGTTGGTGTACATTATCTACTAATGAAAATTGATTTGCTACAATTTCATTTTTGTTGATTTAACGGCAATGATGTGGCCAAAATGTTACACAGCTACAACAACAAAAGCGTTGCGCTACAACAAATATATACAACCTTAAGTAAATGCCGTCAAATGTTTTGGCCGCCAATAATTTCCGCTGGACAACAGTTAACAGGTTGACAAYAACAGCAAACACCGTTTAACACATCGCGTGCCACATGGGGCGGCACATGTCAAAGTGGCCAACTTCAAATTGGAAACTTTTCTCGACTTTTTTTTCGCGTAAAATCTTCTTCACGGAAAAGCCTTGCGCTGCACCGTTAAAGCGGTTTGCGTTTTAGACAATTTTCTTTTACTTAATTTTATTTATGTGCAACTCAGCTGTTGACAGTTTACGCTTGCAACATGCACAAACAGTTACTCATGTAAGCTTGGTATTTGATGCCACCGCAAGCAACATTAGCCGCAACTATAGTTGTTGTTTTTGTTTGTTTTTTGAATGTTTTTGCTGTCATGTGTTGCTTCGGGTATTTACACTATAATCTTCATGTTATCCGTTAATTAAATTAAATGCAATTGTTCATGCAATTAAATTACGTAGAATCGGGCATTAAACGACGAACTTTCAAAGCGCTGATTTTCAGATTTTCAATGGCGATAAATAGAAGCCGTTTGATTTTCTAATTACTTTAAATGGTATTTACTTTTTTAAAACTCTTCAGTTTTACGTGTCGTTTTACTTTCTAAATATTTTTTATGTTCATATATTGACAATT
>NW_017535363.1:196113-220042 GCF_001853355.1 Bactrocera latifrons
TTCGATTCCGTTCTACTATAATATTTCCCCTTGAAAAAGTAAAATACTAAACCTTTTTATTACAGTTAACGCTTCTAGTTGCATAAATGCATTTATTTGCTGTGGCACGAACATTTCATGGTGGCAATGCTGTCAATTGCTCATAAATGTAAAGTAATTATCGCCTATTAAGTTACGCTTAAATTTGGAATACTCATATGACACACACATACATAGATCCATATGCATTTGTTATATATTGTCTTTTTCCATAGACTTAAACATCAAAGGTTTGTCGCCATCTTCCTACACTTAACGGTGTTGCATTGTGCATGCAGCACAGCAGCAACCACATAATTAAATACTAACCAATTACTATTGGCTTTAAAACAAATTTTCTTGTAAATTCTAAATTRCTGCTCTTTATAGCTTTTCTTATGCTAATTACATGTTTTAATGCAAAGTAATGTAAYTGTGATGGAGAATGTTATTAAGGTTCAAACTGCAAGTGATTTACTAAGATCAGATCAATATTTACTTTGACTATTCGTAAACGTAACGGCAGTAATTATATTTCACAATATCACTTTGTACACAAAAAATTTGATTGCAATTACGATTATTGATGAAAGCTGCTGCAAAAAGTACTAAGAGCCCCAAATTTCGTTGGCCTCAACAATTTTTGTAAACTTCTGTCAGAGAGCATGCCTGGCTGTCGAGTGTCGAAATTTTAGTAAGGAAAACATGAAGTAGAAGAAAGTCAGTCTAATTATTACCAATAATCTCCACAGCATTCTTAATTCACGGTCTTCATAACTTTTTATATGACTTTTTATTAAACTTTGGCTATTATGTCAATTCGCACATCTTTCTCTTTCCCCTATTATGAAATGGCATACATCATAAAGCGTCTCATGGAAGATGCCTGGGTGTCGAAATATTGACAAAATATGCCTACCTGATCGTAGCCTACCTGATCGTACACTGCTGAAACCCGAATCTAAAGATAAACATAATTAGGTCTTAGTAGAGGAATCCAAATTGCGGCAGAGCTTTGTTGGAAATAAGCTTGGACTATGAACTAGCTCTATTAGAACGATCCTGATAGTATTGTAGAGACAGAGCTCTAGTGAGTTAATTGAAAGTATTTTTAAGGGAATGGCTAGTGTGCTCGGAAATGTGTGAAATTCGGAAAAGCGAAGGAAGGGATTTTGCTTCAATCTTTGCGTAATAAATATTGCTAAAACCGAAAACTTTCCCATCAGAAATTCTTAGAGCTTAAATCTTACCTTCACTAATACTGGGCTTTCCAAAAGCTCAATATGATATGAATCAAACGAGTGTTGTTTTGCTCCAAGGCCTGAATCGAAGCGGGATTGTCCGCATTAACTTAAGACTTTACATATACCCACAGAAAAAAGTCTAACGCTGTGATATCACACGATTTTGGCGGCCAAAACGTGAAATTATCTAGCCAACGAATTGTTTTCTCAGGAGTGATGCGAATGTGTCGAAAGTGCCGCACTCTCGTTGAAACCAAATGTCACTGAGGTCACGAGCTTCAATTTCAGGCATCAAATTGTCCGTTATTATGACGTAATAAAGGTCGCCATTGACGGTTACGTGCTCACCAGCATGATTTTTGAAGAAATATGGTTTCCAACGACCCACTAACGCGTTGTTTTTTCTGGATGAAATGACAGCTCTTGAAASTCATCAGATTGCGCTTCGTCCTAAATGCGGAAAATATGGTTGTTTACATATTCATTGAGTCAGAACAAAATTGGAGTCGAAAATTTGGATCTTGGGTGAACTATTCAAGAGTCCATAGAGCAAAGCGAAGCTGCTTGMGAAGGTCGAGCGGCTTCTGTTCCTGACATGACAGCTTGACACGACTTACACTTGATCTACTACTATTGAAAAAAGTAACGCTACTTGCATCACCCGTTATAAGCCAGCTTGTCCAAATTGTTTACAAGYTCCTTCGCCTTTGAAACTTTATATCAGACAGAAAAAACACTTTCCAACTGCAACAGGATCAGGTTGAAATTATTTTGACGCCCTCAATTATTAATTGCCCAACATATATCACAACATAACTGTAGAGTTATTGTAAACTGTGAGAATTTTTATGCAGCTAATCTGCTTACTTATGACTACTTAAAAGGTCCCACAATAAATTTTCTTCAATTTGATGACCTTCAATTTGGTATGCAGCACTAAAACCAGCAAATTACATAATTAATCTAACAAAGAGGCAAGAGAACGCCAATGAATTATGCKCATTTAAGAGCGCTAAGCACGAAAAAGTGATATGGCAATGCATATGAGAGCGACTAGGATGTAATAACAGTGGTGTGAAAAATGTGGCAAACGCCCATATGTCAACCGGGTTATGTGGCAGGGCCAGCAAAAGCCGGTAATGATGCAGAGTTGGAGAAATTTCAAACACTCAATTGAATATGTGAGTGTGGTAGGTTATTTGAATGTGCGGCTGGCCATATGTGGCAACACGGTAGAAAGAAATGTGGACTGCGCGCTGAGTCATATGCATCAAGCGCAGCAAGGGCACAAAGCACACTTTTCCGTCCGTCGAGCAACTTTGGACGGCATAAGATTAATTAAGCCGCATTTAAAGAGAGAGCTCATCACAGTTGCAGCCAACAGTGGTTGCTACCACAATTCCCCGACAATGCCAACGCTGTGTGGCAACAGCAACGTAGCGCGTTATGCGCGGGGCCACTCAAGCGCATGAAGGGTCAAAAATATTTGAGCAAATAAATCACTCCTTCATGTTTGCGCTGTTAAAACCAAATTAATTAACTGCATTCGACCGCAATCTGTTAGCGCTTAGCGCTGTTGCATGTACGCCATTAGCCAAGTGTGATCGCCAACGCCTTCGCTTCACGGCTTTTKTGGAACGCGAACGCAGCGATCATTACAAAAGGCCAAGCGCAAGGGATGTCGGCTGTGGAAAGTCGTTGAGCACGGAGCGCTTAGCTAACGCCAGTTGGYCAATGCAAGTCAGCATGACAATGGTAAGCAGCAATAACAACAACAACAACAGYAAGTAGTACAACAATGGCAAGAATTACAACAACAAAAACCAYACCAGCAAGGATAAAGTGCATTAATACCTGCGTTGGAGCTGCGTGTGCGAAGCCGATCAACGCCATTGATCTAATTGACTTTAAATATGCGATAAAGGACACTTAAGGATAACGCCTTGGCGGTCCGTTCGTRTGATCTTCGGCGCTGTTGGTGTGAAACGTTTTGTTGTTGGCATTAAAAAATATGTGTGGGCACGCGTTTCTCCACTGCTTGTGCGCGCGAAAGCAACGACAGGCACTTGGTTCTTCGTTGACATTTATTGTTGTGATTGTTGCCTGCTCGCTCTCCCTCACACTCCACTACTCATAAGTGCATACTTATTCTGCTACTTTTCGCCTTCATTTTTTACGGTTTCCCACAAGTACTTACAACTGCATGCCATTTGTTGCGGCAGACACTTTGGTGGCGCGCACTCACGCTTGATTGCAACGTTGCACGCCATTAAAATGTGAAAATGAGARCGAAATGCAATGTCTTGGAAAACCGAAATTTATCTTAAATGAGGCGAGCGCATGTGTTGCATTATTGTGGTGTGAACTTTGTGTTTGAGTGTGTATGAATTTTATGTATTTGAGAGTTTGTATGTGTGGTTGCGGCAAGATCAACCGGYATCAGCGATGAATAGCCGAAAAATGCTGGTAATAATAAGCCGCGCTAAGGAAGAAAGGATTCTCATAATGTCAGCTGAGCATGATCGGCATTTATTCATTCCTTTTTGCTCGCTCTGTTTTATTACAGTTTTAATTTTTATTTTATTGCCGTTGAACCACACACGCAGCAGCGGCATTTGTGGCGTTACTCGCCGGTGCGTGGGTGTGTGTGTACTTGTTGAAGTGTGAATTGTTGCGCATTTTTGGAGTTTTTACTAATATTTATGACGCTCTCAATGCGRTGTGATKGAGGTGGATCGAAAATGATGACCGAATTCATGATGAGGTTGATTTTGAGCGATCACTTCGTATGGCAGCAATGTGGTATAGTGGTCCGGTCTGAATAATTTTTTCGAAGATTGTACCCTTGCCTTGGATAATAGCTCCCGTAAAATTTCGTAAAGATATCTCGTCAAATGTAAAAGCTTTCCATAGAAGCATTTGATTCGGATCGTTCAGTTTGTATTGCAGCTGCACGCTATGGTATTCCGATCTAAATAATTTCTTCCAAAATTGGTGCACTTTGTTGGAAAATAGTTCCTGTCAAATTTTGAGAAGATAACTCGTCAAATAAAAAAGTGTTCCATACAAAGAGTTCATTTTCACCGATCAGTTTGTATGGCAGCTATATGCTATAGTAGTCCGATAGGAATACTTTTTGCGGAGATTGCACAGTTACCTTGGGTTATAGCTCTTCTCAAGTTTCAGGAAGATATCTTGTCAAATGAAAGAATTTTCCATACAAGAACTTGATTCCGATTGTTCCGTTTGTATGGTAGCTATATGCTAAAGTGATCCGATATCATCGGCCCTAACAAATAATTAGCTTTTTGGGGAGAGAGGGATATGTGCAAAATTTCAGATCGATGTATYGAAAACTGACTGATTAAATATCGTATTTACCGAGCGCCGGACACTAAAGCCTACTTCAAGGATTGATAAAACGTACCGATCTACTAGGGCTACAATGTGGAAACACCCGACCTTGACTAAATTTAAATTTTGTCTATATAATATGCAATCTAAATCAAAGAATACTTTCCAGACAATAACCTTAAAGGCAAAGTTTTCATATTTTTCASTCRAGGATACCGATAATAKATTCTAAAACTACCTGCTACCTTATAAGGCTGCTCCAGCTGTTGGTTTGTACCGAATGTAAAATCTTCTAAATAAATCAACGTTCCCAAATATAATCGAAAAGGTTTTTAAACAAAATGTATATAAAGCCGACTTATTGACAAACGCTTTAGCTTGTTGGACGTAGTAACCTTGCCAAAGATGAAAACCAGCCCTTTTCAATGAAGAGCGGAAAATATGGTCTACACACGAGAGTCTCTGTATATATAAGGGTCTTTTGGTCTATTTCTAAGGAGTGGTGTTTTATTTTTTCTGCGGTGGTGGATTTAAAAAAAAAAGATATCCTAGCGAAACACGTATGATCGAAACCTAAGCTAACCTAGCGAATTATGACATATGTATGTACTACGTAGTGAACAGTGGTCGTTTAGTATTAGGGATTTCCAACAAAAATTTGTCAACCATGAAAGAAGTTAAAAAAAA
Organism: Bactrocera latifrons; assembly: GCF_001853355.1. Lineage (NCBI taxonomy): Eukaryota > Metazoa > Arthropoda > Insecta > Diptera > Tephritidae > Bactrocera > Bactrocera latifrons. The sequence continues at coordinate 201,417 of NW_017535363.1, forward strand.
ATGTGGTTATATTAATCTGTTAGGCCAATGAGCCACGCAAAGACCAGTATGTATACTCGGGATTTAATCGCTTGAGCTAGAGAACGCATGTGTAGTGCAATGGAGGAGCTCTGTTGCCTACTCTAAAGGTTTGGTCAGAGATCAGTGAACGAAAGCAAAACTCTGCCTAAGTAGACGGATGTTTGCAGAAATGTTGGATTGGAAGTGATACTGTGGAGTGAGTATAACTTCTGTCGATAGAACAAGATCAACGGCGATGGTGGCAATCGAATAAATTTTAAAAGGCTGGCTTTAAATTCAATTTCCATTTTATCTATCAAACTCTTAAAAATAAACGAAATAAATAACCGCGCAGCGACATATGATATGACTATTAAAAATGCTGACTCCAGCTCATGACAGATGATCACTGGCGCCATATTTGATTAGACCCAAAATTCATAGTTAATTTTTTTTGATATCGTATTGACTTCAATCACTTAGTTTACCTAAAGATAAAACTTACATATGGCCGGCACATACACACTGATTCTGCCACAGTCAGACGCATTCAGACACATTTTAGCGCCGCGATCGCCGCTGATCTTTATCGCCTCACACATACTCCACTAATTGCTTTATTAATTGAATTCGGTATTTCATTATCGGCTGCTTAGGCAAATATACATGGCTTTAAATGCTGTGTGTTGCATTTTACTGCCAACCTGAGTGGTGTTTTTATTTGTTTTATTGCCTTTTGACACCGTAAGTCCGTCCTAAGTAAATAATGAAAAAAATGAAAACATGAAATATAGGCAGCCTTAGGCTTTGGCCGCACACCTATAATTAAGCGCTTTTGGCGCCCGATGCGGTGTGTTGATTTCGGCGTGAATATTAACGCCTTCGCTTGTGACTTTTGACAGCTGCACGGCGGCGCATCGTGGCGCATGCGCAATTCAATTCGTACACAAAGTGAAGGAGTCAACGCGCCGACATGCGTAAGATCAGTAGCACCGCTATATACATATATTATATGGGCTTGATTTATATGATACTCGAAATTATACATACAAACGTATAAATAATTGCAGGTTTTAGTATTTTATTTGTGGCGTTAAGTCGTAAAATTAATTAAGACGTCAACTTTTGGAGCAAAATAGACTTAGGATTATTATTTTAGTGATTGTTTGATGGATTTTTTTGGTAGAAATCGAGAGAACTTTGTGAAAAAGTAGGTGAGCAGAGAAGTTTTGTTAAGGTTTCGWATGTAGGGAGGAGTTCGGATCGTGCTTGAGGTATGATATAGAAGTTCGTCGACGAGTTAACTGGTGAAAAGTTTGCTCGTAGAGTTAGGTACGTTCTAGTTGGTGGAGATCTTAGACCAAGGTACCYAAGTTTTTTTAAAGAGTCTAATCAAACTCAACCTTCCTCCATCTCTTTAAAGTTTTAAAACTATGAAAGTTTTTGTCACACAATAAAAAATTATTACCATAATTGCTGCTCGCAATTACGCCCAAGTCCCACCGCAGCCATTTTAAAGTTGTGCTGCCATATTTTCAACGCGGAAATTCATAAATGTGGCGCAAAAACACACTAATGTGCTAATAACTCCAACAAATTTATATTTGTGTGGGTACTTAAATGCGCAGCGCAAAAAAACTTCAGCGTATGCGCTGCAAATGCAAATTGCTACATGATTCCGACTACATTTGCTGCAAATTACTTGCAACGCAATGTGAGTGCCACGCAAGAGAAGACCATAAATATAGTATATGCATGTCTGTTTGTGTAAATTAATGTGCATTAAAACGTATCTGCTGCAATTGTTTGTCTTTTTGTGCAAGCTTGGCAATTCCAAAGTATTTTTTGAATCCCGAAATTTCGGGATTGTCTTAATTTTTCATAGCAATATGATGGTTGCACGTATTAGCATGCAAGTATACGTTAACAGTATTTCGGGATCCCGAAATTGTTTAGGTTTTGTTCGGGATCCCGTAAATATTCTATTTAATTTCGTGTTTCTGTACTTGTGTCTGCACGCAAGCCAATTTAAAACCATTTGGTCTCCGAATTTCAGAGTCCCGAAATTTCAGGATTGTGGTAACAGAATTATGTAATTTTTATTTCAGGATTGTGGTAACAGAATTATGTAATTTTTATTTCTTATTTATTTTTTGGTAATTTGGGGTTTGTTTTATTTTTTTTTGCAGAAATATGACATATAATATCAAGCAAGAAAACGTTAAAAATATTTCGGAATCCAGAATTTCTTTTTTTAATTTTTTCGAGGTTCTGAAAATATTTTATTTTTTTMTTTTTGAAAAATAATAGTTTAACATAATAGCAAGCAAGAAAACGTGAAAAGTATTTCGGAATCCCGATTTTATTTTTAATTTTTTCGGGATCCCGAAAATATTTTTCTTTATCTAGAGAAATGCAACTAGTGAATTTTTATACATAACATACATACCTGCTTCTAAACTAAATATTACATACAAAAATAGATAGGTACATATGTACATACATACATACATACATACATACATATGTTCCTATATATGCTCATATGTGCAGGAGACAACAGTTTGCTCGCTGCTTGGAATCTGAATTCGCACGCGTATAATTAAGTGGGATTTGCCCAATGCAAACAGCACATACTATGCCGCACACATACACACTCAAATATATTCGGTTCGGAAAACAGAAGGCAAAGCACTTTCCGCCAGCTACAGCGGTTGCAGCCGCCACCACCTACATAGGTGCAACACAGCGAACCGCGAGTAACAACAATGGGTTGAGTAAAGCATGCAAATGCCACATGCCACATACATACCGTTACTTGTAGACCCAGCCAAGTAGCATAAGCTGCTCTACGACATTTCCCGCCATTACCAGGTTACAATATGTGTTGCAAATGTCCATGCGTCTGCATGTGTGACCATTTATATTTGCACAGCGCAAATACTTGGCATTGCAACGCCCACACTTTGGGGCAACTAGTCGTTTGCGTGCTCCATTTCCGTGTTCTTAGCTATGTTTGTAAAGTACGCACTTGTATGTGTGCGTGTGTGTTGCATGCACTACTGCTTTGCCACCGATATGTTGCCTGTGAGAGTGGCAACAAATTCATGGTAATTTATTTTGTCGCCYAGTTTGTTAGTTGCCCGAGCAAATGCCAAATGTTAAATGATGCAACAAATGGCCGAAATGACGTTGCAGCCGTTTAACTAACAACTGCCTTGTGCCGTAACGTTGCAAGTATGCAGGTTGGTGCTGAACATAAATAGCCTTGAGTGGCTAGTGTTGACTATTACTTGTAGTAATGATTACCTAATGTAATATGGGAAATTAGACYAGGGAACTAAAGAGTTAGTGAGCTGTGGGTACAAGACGAAGCGAACTCGAATGAGACAACGAAGTTTGTGAGTGGAAGGGTTTTTAAATATGAGCTTTTGCTCTATAATATATATGTACATATATACATGAAAGCCGAAACGAGTCTAAGGGCTTTAAACGCACAGCTAGCGAGCTTAGCGCTAGTATTGCTTTACTGCTGTCGGAGTCAATGCTCAACTCCCTGAAAGAGGCTTCACTTGAAAGCAGCCAGTTCTGCCTTAAAACACTACACCTACACTTTCCCTCYACACATTCGTGAAAAAAATGGCTGCGCCTATTCTACAGCGACTTTCTCCATTCACATTTCTCTCGTCAGTGCATCGGGGATGTCGACGATATCCAACTTTAGGACACGTACAATCAATTCAGCAAGACTAGACTTTTCTTGAGCGGCCTCCACCAAACGAATACACTTTAGAACGTTATTAGTTTGCCTACGTGGAGCCGAAACAGTAACTTTGGAGAGAGTTTTCCTTCCCGATAGTAACTTGGGATATACATACATTTGAGGATTAAGGGCAATCTTTTACGATTAACTTCAGCCCTTTAATCCTGTGCGAAGCCTAACCAGAAGTTAAGCAAATAGGAAGATGACAGCGGACTATTATACGAAAGAACATTCTTTAATGCTCATTTTTCGAACATTTTCTCTTTCAAATGTTGGCCGGGGCTATCTCTCAGATGGTCCATTCATTGAGTGAAGCTTTCGATGACTCATTCGAGCATTTCGACTGGGGACTAACACGGACGATGCTTAGCTCACAGACTTTAGACTTTACATATCACCACAGAAAAATTCGAACGGTGTGATAACACACGATCTCGATGACCAATCGACCGGCCTAAAATGTAAAACTATCTGCTTACCAAAAAGTTCTCTCAATAAATCCATTGATTAATGCGCTATGTGGGTAGTGGTGTCTTGTTGAAAGCAAATGTCGCGGAGATCACGAACTTCAATTTCAGGCAGCAAATAGACGGTTATCAAGGCGTGATAATGATCGGCATTGGCAGTTACGTTCTCCCCGTCATCATTTTTGAAGAAATATGGATCGATGGTCTCATCGGCCCACCAAACCGTTGTTTTTCTGGATGAATTGACAGCGCTTGAATCTCTTTAGGTTGCGCTCCGTCTCAAATACGGTAAGTTTGCTTTTTTATATACCCATTGAGCAAGAAATGAGCCCCAACGCTGAACAAAATTTGGTTCGAAAAAGTCGGGTTTACATGGAACTTTTCAAGAGCCCATAGTGCTAAGCGATGTCATTTGGGTAGGTCGAGCGGTTTTAGTTCTAACACATCCATAATTTGTACGCTTTCAATTTAAGATCTTGACGTAAATTGCGCCAAGTCGTTCAATACGTCAGTCCGGGTTGCTGCGAAGACTCTCAGCTACGGCTGCTATATTTTCTTAACTGCGTGCTGAACGTGATCTATTCGGTCGAATATTATCCAATAATGAATGCTGGGTCTCCGGCTGGATGATGACCATAAGTTAGTTTCTATTCAGTTTTTTCAAGAGATCACTGCTTTATTTTAGTATCACAACTGGTTCCTTGTATTTTCGAGATTAGGTTTAACTATTTTCGAGCTTAGGTTTAACTATGAAAGGTATATTCATTCCGTCCCTTTTTCGTTCCACCCGTTTTCTCAATTTAAATAAAGCGTTAAGAAGCTGTTAAATGTCTTTCGAGTTGTTCAAAAGCTTAATAAACAATAAAAAACAGAAATAGGTGTGGAGTAATTGACAATAGGATATAGGGTTGTAGAGCTTGTTTGGGTATTTCTTCATTTTCCAAAAAATAAAAATAACATTACACTATAAAGGAGATATTTTTTATACATCTAGTCAGCACTTTGAAAACCTGTAAGCATATATCTATATATATATATATATAAACTACAAATTTTGCTCGTTTCTGTTGTTTTCAATATTTATTTGACAGCTCGGCGCGATCTTTCGAAAGCAATTTGTACGAAAATTCCCACCAAAACATCTAAGAAGCTGCCGACTGGCCAATATTCAAAGCAAGCAATTCATCTTCCAGTGATATATGTACAAAGCCGTACATACATRCCAACTTATACATACTATATGTGGTTAAAAATATAACAGCACACTGGCGGATGTGTCCGAGTGCCTCTCCAGATAACTGCTGCTATGGTGAGTTTGTGTGTGTTGGCCTTTTATTTTTGGCTTTTTTTTTCAAAACAGCCGGAGGCAAACAGCAGTACACAGCAAATTACAAGTACGAAATCCAATTGTTTACTGATTTATCAAAAGTCAAGTCGAGTCATAACGGATCGAGAAACTGCTACCGGAATTTTTTCCCTAACACTTGGACATACATATACATACGCACATGTGTGTTATTGTTTCTATTTGGCAACAAAAGTACGGATTGGAACGCTATTGCGAAATCTATGTGAACACTGACAACAGYCAAGCAATAAAAATAAATATTTTACAACAACATAAGCGAAAAAGTTGAGTGAAATAACGCTGAATAGCTGTGTGAGGCAGGCGTGCGCAACAATGCCTGCGAAACGACACTTGTGCATTAGTTATTTTTATATGGATCGATTGGCAACAAACAGTGGGAAAACCCATAACAATAACGGTATTAACAATGCCAGGCTCACACATGAGCAATGAGCCTCAATAAGCGCACCACAATTGGCACACTGACGTTGCGGCAATTAAACGATGAAAACGAAGGACGAGATTCGGTGCATTGTTCGAGGTGGGACYTAATTGTCTTTCTTAAAAAGCCACTTAAATTCGGTGAGAACGACAGTTCAAGGCTGGTTGGCAAATATTATGCGCAAATAGTTGGGCACTTGACCGCAACGGTAGCAGTGTTGGCACGTTTTCTGGGAAAACTAACCAGCAAATCATGTCCAATTGTGTCCGAAGTGGGACTAATGTGGTGCTATTGCACTAMGAGGGTTTAGCGGTTAGATTTCGCATGTAAATGTTATGTTTCTTTGCCAAGTTCGAACAAGCATCGATTTTGGTTCAAACCTACGGCTAGGAGCTAAGACGCGATAAAATCCAACTTTCCAAAGATAAAAACATGAATTCGTCTTGCATCGTCCCAAAAKTGTGCATATGTTAGTTTAATCGGCACAGCAACCAAGCAATAAATGTTGGAGGCGAATCACCTCAACGGTCTTTAAACCGTTTTCACAACATAGACACGAAATGACTACGACTGTTCCTTCTGAGGTTAGGTCACATTTCTCCGCAGRGAAAGTCTACGACGGTTCCTTCTGAGGTTAGGTAAGTTTCAGAGCTGATCTCCGCAGAGGAAGTCTACGATTGTTCCTTCTCAGCTTAAGTTATGTTTCAGCGCTGATCGCGGCAGCGTCAGTCACGGGTATCTCACGTAGAAAGTCGATAGACTGATTCTTTGTGAAGTCAATCCAAGAAAAATTTTACAGAAACTCTTTGGAAAGTCAATCCAAGCAAATTTATGAAGAATTACTTGCGTATCGATGAAGCGCTTTAAGTTTATCACAAATCCGTTGAGGTGGAAATATAAATTCCAGATCGTTTGTTCTGTTCACCGAAGTCTATCAAGGTCTCAGTCTATTAAAAACTGTAGAGTCGAGGTGAGGATACCGAGCTATAAATACTTCGCCTTCCTCCAGATAATTGATAAGTGGCATCCTCCAAGTTGGGACCAGTATGATTTTAAACTGCTCGATAGAATTCGATAAGAGTTTCTCTTGTGAGATTTCCGGTTAGTTCTATCTATAACCAAACCCAAAAAAACAACTACGTCCAAGGAACATAAATTCTTTAGCACACCCGGCTATCTTTTAGAAACTATTTCCGATTTTTTTTCTGTACGGGCTTCAGCTGAGTGCCTTCAGATAGTGCGACGACTGTTTGTTTGATGACAGGAATATTTCGTCTTGCCCACGTTCACTACCGGACCCAATTGCTTTGCTTCTTTGTCTAACCTGGAGAAAGCAGAACTAACGGCGCGATTGTTATGGTCAATGATGTCGATGTCATCGGTGTACTCCAGTAGTTGTGCACTCTTGTAGAAGATGGTAGCTTCTCTATTCAGCTCTGCAGCTCGAATTATCTCCCCCCGAAGTTGATTAAATAAGATTATTTAATTAAGGAAAATTCGAAATTTTTTAACTAAAAAAACTAACGAGTCGAAACACTGTGCAGCGCACAAACCACAACTCAATAATGTTCGGTAGCACTTTGAGTTGTCATAATTTTTGAATGATTGCCCTATTGTCAGCTGCGATTCGCAGTGGGTGGGTAAACATATATTAATATACGAATGTATATACTTCAAGCTTTATGCATATGAATATAATAAAATAAATATATATATATACTATATATGTACATATAAATATACATATGTATAATATGTTATTGAGCTGCTCGAGTGCGGCAATTGAGTGATTGCTTACGATTAGCTTTTGTGCGAACACCCACAGTGTTTYGTATTGTTTAGCCCGCGGCCGTTTGATATTCGATTATTCATCCGTACGTCCGTCCAAACATCCCTTGAAGTGTCTATCTAACTCTGAAAAATGGCAAGTTTCTTTGATATCGCACAAGTAAATGATTATTATTGACAATAGCCAGAGCTCGATTTCTGTTTATAGCGGATATGTGGCTAAAATCAAAGCTTTTGCGCCGCAGTAATGAGAAAAGAATTAACGGTTACAGCAAAACAAAGCGGAAGTTAAGGAGGCAAGATGAATTGCGAAAAACAAAAGCTTGAGGTAAGTTTATTTTTATGTTTGTAWTGCAGAGCTCTTTGTTTGTTTGTGTTGGCTTTAACTTATGAAGGGAATCGAGACGCAGCGCTTTTCAAGACCTAACCGAATTTTATTGTTCTTCATCTTTCGAACGGAGTGGAAGTCTTCCWCTTCCTACGCTTCCCCCGGCGGGTCGRATACTTTCATAACATGACCTAGCCAGCGTAGTCGCTGTCTCTRAATTCGCTAAACTTTCTCAATGTAGTCGCATGTCTCATACAGATCATCGGTCCATGGACTGCGGTATTCAGCGTTGCGAATGTTCAAAGGACCATAAATCGTCTGCAGAACCTTTCTCTTCAAAACTYCTAACGCATGTTGTCCTCGTCCATGCCTCTGCACGATATAGCATAATGCGGATGATGAGTGACTTGTAGAATGTGGTCTTTTTTCGTCGATAGAGGATGAATGAGTAAGTTCTCTGAGCAACATTTACCTGGGAGTGACCAGAATCGATTCTTTTACATATGACTCAGACAGCTCACGAATTCCGGTCTTACACCAAGTATCCTCTGATTAGCCAAAAACATCCGTTTGAAGACGACCTAAAGTGAGAAGGCGAATCATCATACCGCAGGGTTCTGCCTTGGGTTTGAAACCCGGTACGTAATAAAAAAAACACCACCAATGAAAAGTACACAACAGCCTGGAATAAAATTTCGTACCTTCCTTTAGTAGTTTTCAGTTAAATTAGAGAAAAATGTATGATCAATACCACAAGATCTGTGACACATATCTCTATCGAAAGTATAAATGTTTTCTGACGGYCCAAACTCTACGAAGCAAAGAGAAAACTACGAAAAATTTCGATATATTGTAAGTCGTGAGCTGAGCTTGCTGAGACGTATAAGGGATATGTTTAACTATTGACCAGGTGAAAATYTTGCCGAAGTTTTCAGTTAGGTAAAATAAGTTATTAAATCCAAATATGGTCATAGGAAGCTATATTCAAATGCATATCTCTTATCGGGTTCTTGTCAATTATGAACGTCTGRCTGATCATTGGAAATGAGGACGAGTAAATTTTCAAGTTATTTTAAGAATAATTTAGATTTTTGTAATATATTTACGGCATATCTATGTTATCTCYGCTCAGAATGTTCTCGTTTTGGTTCTGCTTGGGAATAACTTTATGCTCCTCGCTTACAGCTTGCGGATAACCACAATATGACTTCACTCTATGACTGCTGCCAGTAACGCAATTCYGCGTTGATATATCTACCGCTAAAGTTTCTCTGTTCTCGGCAAGGAAAGTGAATATAAGCATATTTCGTTTGAACTCCATTSGGCACAATATAATTCTCAGCAAGCTTATATAAAAGCGTTTTTGAGCTCTAGCTCAATCTCTGCGGCACATCAAGTCGTAAGAAATGTGCAAAAAGACAAAATAGCTGCGTTTAGTATAAGCAATCTTCATTAACTGCAATTCTCATCCGGCTTATGCTTCTTTTTTTAACTAGTACAGGAAGTTTCAATAAAGCAGTGGCTGTGCTGACAGCAAATTGCGCGTTGTGGTTGGTGAATTTCGGGCACGCAAACAATTTTTTTTAGGAATTTCTCTAAAAAATAATATTTGTCAATAAATGGTATGGCATTATCAGTGCCTTTATGCCCCCGTTTCGCCCGTAATTGTGTAAGTTAAATTTCAAAAAAATTTACCTCAGAAACTTAATCCAAATAATTCCGTACAAATCTATCAATAAATAAAATATCATAACCAATTAAGTCAGTAAATAATATTTGATTAGCATTTGTGGCATTTATTGACATGGAAATCGGCATTACATTATGCTAAGTTGGTATGACTAAAGCTTGATTAAAGATGTGAACTTGAGTGGTTTGAAGCTTTTGCGCATTCGTCACACACAGCGAGTTAAAACAACAACAAAAAATAATAAAAATAAATATAAGCTAGCAACAATAATTAGAAGCCAAAACAACAAACAAGGGAACAACAACAAACAGCAACAACCATATTTAATCAGGTATGAAGTCAAAAAACGAAAAAAATTGGAAAAAAAACACAAAAAAATCCAAAAAAAATAAAAAATAAAAAATAAAAAAATTCCCAATGACACAAAAAGAACTTGAAACAAGCAAATTCCGCAAAATCTCAGTAATCACTGGAAAGAACAACAACTTGACGATGTTGTGCTTTTGTTGTAAGCGCTGTTGATATTCTCCAGCGCGGCTTGGTCAAGTGCCGTCTATGCGCCAAAGCCGGCTTGTACAATAGCGCTAAGACCAAATGCGGCTTGTAATAGCAACTATGCAGGCAGCAATTGTAGTAACAAAAAACAATAACAACAACAACAATACAAATATCGACAAATGCTTAGCGAAGACAAAGGCATATTTTTGCAATTAAGTCTGCATTTGTTTGTTTGCTTTCGCGCTGCCAACTGCATTCAATGACAACAAAACCCAACAACAACAACAAAAATAGATGGGCATAAAAAAATTTCAATTTCATTTGTCATTTCGTCACGTTCAGTTTTTTGTCGGCCATAAAAACCAACGAAACGACGAGCTTACGAGGCACTTTGATGGATCCCAGTTGCCGCTGGACGGACGGCGGACGACGKACACTTGAATGGCGGCACAGCGTTGAGCTAAAGCTAAATACATATCGGTAGATGGTCAGCGGGTTGGTTAAGCGGCTAGGCGTTTGGTTGCATGTAAGCGCTCGCCTTTGCTGATCGTGTCTTGAGCTGTAAACCACTAACAACCTATGCACATACACACATCAAAAGCTAAGGCTTTGCAAACAGTGAGTCCTGGCTTCATAAGCGGACAGTAGAGTCAAATTCGCGCAAGGTTTTTAAGGGCTTAGGAGTTACAAGCGTCAGCGGTTGGTAAGAAGGGCTCATGAAAATCGTTTGCATATATAAAAGTATACACTTSTGTGCGTGTATATAGATTTTTACATAAGAAAATATATATATACATATCTGTGTATATAGTTGGAAAGGCTGCTTGCGCGCTTGCGAAAGCGCTTTTATTGGACTCGTCTACACATCTAGATGTGTATAAGATATCTGTGTATATAGTTGGAAAGGCTGCTTGCGCGCTTGCGAAAGCGCTTTTATTGGACTCGTCTCGTCACGCCTTAATGAAGTACCAAAAACTCAATTTATTTGCAATTAAATTGTGTGTGTAGTTGCTGATTGTTGCTGCGTTGTAAGATTTTGTGTTTATTACTGATACCTTTCGATATTTCTTGGTCCATTTTATTGTTTTCATTTTTTTTTTTTTGATTTTTTAGAAATAAATTTATTTTATAGTAAATATTTGAAAATGGTAGTGATTTTGGTTAGCACTAACCAATTAGTGTCAATTTATAAAAGAAATCGAGAAATAGTAGCATTATCTTAGCCAAAATTACTTCACTCGCTCACAAAGTATTTGCTGTACTGCTTCAAAAAGATTTTGCGACAGTGCAAGAATCGATGGTATCCCTGCGCCGGAGAGTTCCTGACCTAAACCTTGGTCCATCCATAAAGAGCAATAAAAGCTATTCCTCTACTCCAAAGGCTGCTACCCGCCCACAATCACCTCGCCGGYATGTGGACAGAGAAAAAACCACCCGAGTTCGGTTTGACGAYTTCATGATCCAAAAGTCCCGGTGTAATGTCAAACYGTGTGAGGATTTACGAATGTTCAGATATCTTGGCATTTCGAAGCCCATATTCTTTCYGAGTCTTAGGATTTCCGAGTGTTCAAATAAGTGAAAACGGTCTTTTCTGGACCCTTCCASCACACAAGGACTCCATAATACGTAATAGGACTATAGTGTCGTAAAATCAGAAGACCACTTTTAGTGAGAGTCTCTACTTTTTATCAATGGCTCCTCTGGCTTCTATGAAAGCTTTCTATTTAGGACTCCACCATGCTCCACAAAGACTCCATAGAATATAATGGGCTTGAATATAGTGCCATATAATCAGAGAACCACGCTCAGTGAGAGAGCATACCGCTTGCCAATGATTTCTCTGCAGCAGTCTTTGTAATCAAAGCCTTCTTGGCTTTTTCTGCGATATTAGGCTTCCATGAAAATTTCCTATTTAGGACGAGCTCTAAATACTTCATTGTATCCGTAGGTTGTAGACGGATGCTTTCCATTCGCGACAGCGGTGTCTGCGATATCTACTATCTCCTGGACACTTTAAAGTCTAAATATACAATAAATGTTTGTCTGAAGGCCTGTATACCTGAGAGCCTAAGTAAACAAGYCTCTGTCAAATTGAATTAAAAATCTATATTTTGTGGCCCAAAGGCTTCATTGTTTCTGGATATCGTATCGACATTTCGTGGTAACTTAAACACTGCAAGAAGAAAGAGGACTTCCAGATCTAAGCTCAATAGTATTTGCCGAAACTCCGAACWCCTAGATCCTACTGGCCTAGAGTATAACACAGGAGATCTACTGAAATATTTGCCCTCAGTYGCAATCGTAAGAGTTTACGTAGATACTTACTCATTTATTGTCCAGCCTTCGCCAGAGTGAGGCTGAAACATCGCGGCAATCTTACACCCGCCAAATTTGTGATAGGCTCAAAGCGCTTTGTCGATCTCTAAGGGCTTGTGAACCAGTAAGTCGGAGTTTTAGGTACTACGACGGACCAGGGTTCTGTGTTATCCAAGTGATATTCTTCTTGAGATCGGCATCTAAACCTAACCTAACCTAGTCAACAAATGAGCCAAGCTCAATGCAAAAACAACGCGATTGAAGTTTCTGCATGCTAAGTTTGAAAATCTGCTAAGCGGTGGCAGACAGTTAGAGCAGAAGACCAAGCAACATTTATATTGTTGCATGAGCATGAATATTTGAATTTTGTTGGATAGCGGCTTATGTACCGCTTCGTTGACCACAACCACCTATGGTAACTACATGCGATGCTTGGTTAGTCTCAGCGGCAGCAGAGACAAGGCGGCGCAGCGCTTTTGATCTTTTGCRCTCGAGCGCTACGAACAAAAGAAAAATGAGAAATCAACAAGCGATATTGTACGAATACGAATACAATTTCAAAGTGGCTCGTTGGCAACGCGGCTATTTGGGTGTTAATTTTATTTCACTTCATTTCATTTGTAGCAACACGCATTCGCAACTTGCCAGCGTCCACGCTGCCTGCGCCACAAATCTGCATTTCAACTTCAGYGCAAGTCCAGASWTKCTGTTCTTGTGGCAGCGGCTATATGTCATTGTAACATAAAAGTTCACTTTTTAATTGCCCGCCTGACGCGTTCAAAAGACATTGGACTGGCATTTTTACGAGCGGCTTTGGTAAATGCGCGCGCACAATACCGCAACCGCCGCGCCCGGACACTGTTTTGCACCCAATGCGCTTTCGTGTTCAAGTAAGCCAGGCGCAGGAAAAAGCGCCGAACCAACGGCCGCGCGCGCTCACAGCCAAAGCTGGTCGGTCAGGGTCGCATGCGTTGTTGTTGTCGTACTTTTATTCTCTTGCAACTGACCCAGCTAAAGTCGCGCCACTCATTCCGCGTTCGGTCCGTCAAATTCAATTCCATAAGCCATTGCGTATGCAGATGCGCGCTTTACCGCGTGTAGCTTTCGTTTTTGAACTTTGCAATATTGCAATTGATTCTCATTTTGGTTTTTGTCTTCTGACATATTCACTCATTCTCTGTGCGTCTACGGATTTTGCTGCCAAAAGCATAATTTGCCATAGTTGTAAAGCAAATGCGTCCAACAAAGCGCAACTCATTGACATTGATGACAAGCCAGCGCGCGCACACTCCGACTCACTTAGTTTCGAAAGTATCTTTTTCCCACACTTAATCCAGCTGCGCGCTTTCAGTATCGAAGGCGTTGTGAGCTATGTGCGTCTGCGCAATGCCAGCGCCTCTTGTTGTCTATCAACTGATGTGCTTAACCTGTAGTAAGGTCCACGCAGTGGGTCAACTGCGTGTGCTGCATTGTGGCGTGGTTCGAAAGTGCTTTAAAGGCAACTAAACTGAACGATAAAGACCACAGTATATCAAGCTTGCCATCTTTTTTAAACTTCTGGGGTTTTTTTTTTATAGTAGGAGGAAGCATCGAAAGCCGGAGTGCGGGACTTTAATCCGCTAAACCTAACCTACTTCCAAGTCAAAACTCTCCCACGGAACCATCAGTTAAGGTATTACTTCATGGGTGTGACAAGACATTTTACGTCTCCTCTATAGCACGGACGGACTCAGGGCTATTCTGCTGTAGCTATCTTAGTATTGTCTTGATGGAAATTGCCGCTTCGCGAACAGYTTTCCACTTCTAAGAGGACTGACACATAAGTGMCAAAAAACTTTCCACCGTTAAACTACCACCTAGYGCTGTTTCTAACTTTTCCCTTATGTTTAGAAACCGAGGGCAACGGAAATACATATATTCATAGTCTCCTATTAACTCCGTACGCATCGAACAATAYGGACTGACGTTTTGAAATTTGTAAAGATAGGGTCTGAGGCACCCATACCCGCTTAATATTATATTTGGATCAGGTGGAAATCTAGTTTACCATGTTTTCTACTTATCCACGTACGGATGGCAGGTATAAGTCTGTGCGTCCACCGTCCTTTAGTTGAGGCTTGCCACCGTTGCTACCATAAAGTTATGCTCTTCTTTCTCTCTTTTGGATTTCTGTAATTGGCGCTGGATGCAAATATAATATAATCTCGCGTTCTCGACACTCTGGATGTCTATGGGCGGCATACTAGCTATTACTTCAGCTGCTTCGCTGGATATAGTTCGGATTGCACTTGTTACTTTTATTGCTGTGAGTCCTTGTGTTTGTCACTTGCTCAGATTTTGATTCGCTGTTATATGGCGAAAAATCTCATCTAGGTTTTATTTTGTGTTATTTACCACGAAAAGGGGCAAGTAAGTAAAAATAAAATTTTTAATACAAGTCAGTATTTAAGTATCTGTTTGCTAGGTTCAGTATCCTAATTGAATAATCCTGCTTCCCGGTCGTTAACCAAACTATAACACTTTCACTAATTATAATTAAGAGATTTTGCAAAATGTTTAGGGACTACAAAGAAACCCGTTAACTTCACTCAAACTCTCTTCTGTATCATCTGGGTATCTATGTGGGTCTGTTGAGTGTTCTCGGTCCTTGGTAGGATATTTTTTGAATGCATGTGTTTGGTCTTCGGAATAATCCAGTCGTTCAGTAGATCAAGTTTGGCACCAACGCGGCTTTCTTTAACTTCTGGGTATATATTTGGATTCCTAGAGGATCCTCAGTCCTTGGTACAATATTTTTTGAATGGATGCATTTGGTCTTCGGAACAATCCATAAGTTCACAAACACATTAAGGCCTCAGTAGATCAAGATGGCCTTCTTTAACTTCTGGGGTTATATATAGATCTCTAGAGGTTCCTCAGTTCTTGGTAGGTTACTCTTGTAATGGATGTGTTTGGTCTTCGGAATAATCCAGCAGTTCGGAGAAAGACTAAGAGCAGTATGAATAAAGTATATACACATTCCTTAGTATGGTGAATGAATCTAATAGGTATTATAGAATCAGAAAACCGAGTAGATGTCATAATTTTATTTCGACAAAGTCTTTAAGGAAGTAGTGTATTTTGTTTAGCAAATTCCGTCAATATTTGACGCCTTGAGAGCTACGAACTAAAGAATGAAAAGCATAATCAGGATCAGATCACAAGGAGTCTCTATTAAAGAGGAGAAAGCTACGAAATAAAGAACGAATAACATTATCTGCGAGACGAAGGAGTGTCTAAAGTTTTTATCGCAAAGGTCCCCTGAAAATATCGAGTTCTGGTTAACTTAACCAAGACTTCTTATTTCGGTAAATAATCCTCTTATATATCAGAACTATAGATGCCTACTTATCTGACATTGGGAAAACGGACCGTAGTCTTATATATCTAAAAGTATTTCCCAGAAATTTGTAAATTTTTGCACCGCACTTTTAAACCCCTTCTTTTGTGGTGCCGTTTTCCTTTCAGGCTCCTACGAATCGCTAAATCTGTCAGACTGCATGTCTCGCAAATAAACAAACGTCGCACTTCCCGCAAGTGCCCGCAACGCAAGCCAATATWTTCAAGGAACGCGCACATACATTTATTGATGGACGCAAAGCAGTAACAACAACCCTTTGAATATATATACTAYATATGTACCTACACGTATTCYCTGCCAGCGCTATCCGCGCAAGCACCAAACCTCGCCAGACACACTGACGACTTGCTTGCCTTGCTGTTACCGTCATAGCATTCAGCGCGAGCTGACGACAAGGCCAATTTGTTTGCACCAATTTTGCCACAACAAACACCACGCCAACAAACAGTAAGCRAGGGCCGGCGAGTGCCTTAAAGACTCACCGTGCAGCTCAGCGGCTGGCTGTTGCGTTATAATTTATTTAATGACGCCTTTTTGTTGTGCCTGATCAGCGATCAGCTAGCGATCAACTGCAATCGGCGATCGCACAGTTCGCTTGTGCACCACCAAGCTGTGGCAGGCGAAGGGCAGCGGCGGCGGCGGCGTTGTTCAATGCTGATGATTTCTGCCACAGTTGTTGAGTAATTTTCGTTTTTATTTCGCTGTTTCCTTAAGTATTCCATCAGCGCGGTGAGATCGAATGCTGTCAGTGGGATGTTGATGCAAATTTATGATCTACATTTGCTGCCTTGCAATGCTGTACCTGGTGTTGGCGGTGTCTTGCAGTTGCCGGCTTATGCGTCCTTACAGTTTGCGGCTGTCGGTTAGCTTTGTTTGATACTTTTTTCGTCTCATTTTGTACTTCTGATCTCCGTTCAATAGCAATAATCATAAAATGTTGTAAATGCATTTTTAAATAGTGCGATTAAAATAAAATATTGCTGCGTTTTTGACGTTTGGGCGAAAGGAGTTCGATTTTGTGTGGAAAAATTGCTTTCGAACTCCTTTGGCGAATATATCTTGATTGAGCGGCAATGTATGTATAACCAAAATTTGGTTGGTGATGGCATTTTTTAATGTGAGTAACTGAGGATTCTTAAGTTTTTGTTGCTCTTGTATTCAACACCTTTTTTTTTTAAGGGTTGGGTTAGGTTAATTTGGTAGTCCAAAAACCATGCAAAGACTTCGGTTCAGTTGCTACGGCCATGAGGAGTAGTCGTCCTTTGGGACGCCTGCGCCTGAAGCGAACTCTGACATACTCTGCGGTCTCACTATTGATACCTCCTCCAGTTTCTCATACTGTGCGTTGGAGCTATCCGTCTTATCTCCTTCCTAAAAAAAAGTTAGGTCAAGATAACTAGAATGGACTATGATTTTTATTCGGCCTACGATTGTCAACTTGGCAGCAGTCCTCACAACTATTTATTGAGACACCTCCCCTGGATCTAGGACATAGTCAAACTCGTTATATTCTATGCGGTCTGGTGAAGGACTTTAAAAAGGTCCACACATGTCAGGAAGCTCGAGAACGTTTGACGGGCGGCGTTCATATGTATAATGTATTAAGCAGCACTCCAACCATGGCAGCTAATGTCCTCTTGCATACAATGTCATTAGTTAACGGCGAGTGGTGTATTCGATGAAAGTTGCTATCAGACTCAGCGCATCTAGTTTTCTAAGTCAGCACATATCTGAATATTCGGAATCTCTGACTCACTTTGATTTTATACCGGACTGTTTGGAACATGCCACACCAAACTCTAGTGGAGTTTTCGCTGTCCAAGTACCTACAAGGGAGCTGTAGACGGTCGAAGCTGTTAGAGGAGCGGAGCACAGAGCTTCTTTATGGATGAGTCAAAGCTTTTGACTAAGGGATGGGATTGGATGGGCATATTAATTGGAAATCTCTATCAACTTCAGTTTCAGACTTCTTGACTATTGCAGTGTTTTCTAAAATGAGGTTAAAGTAAGTAGGTAATCGTTGAAGACATGCCTCTTCACCTGATGAAAGTATTAAAAAAGTGAAGGCGAACGTGCTTGAGAATCATCAGGCAAGTGTTAGAGAGATGACAAATGAGCTCGACATCTGGCGCGAGTCCGTTCGAATGATTTTGGAGAATATTTTGGGTATAAAAAGCGTTCTTGCTTGACTTGTCCTGATAAAGCTGATGTTTTTTTCACAAAGAGTACCTTAAACAGGTGTCTTTGGACATCCATGATCGTGCGAATTCCGATCCCATATCCATGGAGAGCATTATAACTGGCGATGAGACATGGTTTTATATGTGTTTGACATGCAAACAAGTCAACAATGGAGAGAAAAAACGAGTCGAAAAAAAAATACGCCAAAGTTACTTAAAACTCAATGTGATGCTCTTGGTTTTTTTCGATATTCGTGATTTGGTTCATTATAAATTTGTTCTGGAGGGACAGTTGGTCAATAAGGAGTTCAATTTGGCCATATTGATTCATTTGAGTGAGAAAATCCATCGAAAACTGACGTCATTGTCGCACCTAGCCATGATTGTGACCGAAATTAAAACGCAA